>NW_004949167.1:610502-671998 GCF_000317375.1 Microtus ochrogaster | reverse complement strand
GCTCTAAGAGCTCTTATTCCTAGAGACACAAATGTCAAAAGAATCTGTGGTCACCCTTTAAAAGGCCCACAAACGCTATACTAGGGTAATAATAATAATGAACCTCGTGGAACATTCACTATCTGGCAGATGCTGTATTTATTCTTCACTCCGAGGTAGGTGATACAGTCATGCATTGCTTAATGATGGGTATACAGCCTTAGATATTTTTTCCATGTGAGCATCATGGAGTGTACTTAGATTACACTGTCACTAGGCAGTGCAACCTCATGGGACCACGTTCAGATGTCTAGCCAGCCCGTTGCTAGGTAAGACTCCCATTTTACAGATGAGGAAACTGAGGCACAAACATGTTAAGTGACTTCTCTAAGGTTGCCCACTTAGCAGTAAAAGATAAAATTTGTTCTCAGGCAGTCTTGACACCAATGCCCCGCTCTTCGCCTCCCCTCCTCCATCAGTCACATACCTGGGACTGGCCTGCCAGCGACAGAAAGTGAAGCAACCTGCAGGCTGTCCCAGGAGTTCTGGGTAATATGCTTCCTGCTAAGGGGTCCTCAACCACAAACAGAAAAGAGAGGAACCTGTGGAGCCCATTTGGGCAGTGTGCTTCCTCTGGAAAACAGCTCTTTTTGCCTCCTTAGCGAGTGTTCCCCGCTCACCACCCAGGGCATCTCCCACTCCCTTCTCCTTCTACCCCTGCTCGTGACCCTGCATAAATCCCTCATTATCCACGTTTCTCGGAGCACCCACACCTCGCGACTGTCGGCTCACGTCCCGGCCCATCCCTGCACCCCCTAATGCCCACGCCGCCCTCAGCACGTGCACGCCCTGCGCCCCTGGCACGCCCTCCTCCCCACTGGGTGTCTGACAGCCGGACAGCGGGATCTGCACAGCAAGTGAAATTCCCGTCGGATCGATAAAGCCGAAGCGCTGGCGGCGACGGGTCGATGGTTTTATCTGTCTCGGCCCCGCCGCGCCCGGCGCGCTGACAGTCGGACCGGTCGGCAAAGGCGTTCAAGGGCAGCCGCACCCGCCGCCCCCTCTCCACGCGCGCCCCCTCCCCACGGCCGCTGCGCCCACCGGACTGCGGGCTGGACCAGCCCCGCCGCCGCCCTTGTGATTTATCTGGATTTTTAATTGGAAAAAATTTGCGAATTAATTGATTTCAGGAACTTGCCAATTAACATTGTAATTGGGTGCGTGATAAATTCCCAAGGAGCGTGTCAGCTCCCTCCGGGCTGATGGGCAGCGCAGGCGGAGGGTCCCCGGCCTGGCTGCCCTTGTCCCCGCCCCCTGCTGGTTATGGGGTGAGCCCGAGGAGGGGCAAAACAGATTGGGAAAAGATGACAGAAATACCGGGGCTCCTGAGATTCACCCCACCCACCTTCCTTCTCTCCAACATCAGCATTCTAAACAGACAGACCCATTTACGGATGGGAAACTGAGTCCCTCAGGAGGCAGAAGCCCAAATGTGGGCCTCCCCATTCACAACCTGTGGCCAAGTCTACCTCCCCAGCTCTCCAGCTCTCCGGCTTCCTCCGGGCCTTATGCCTGTCCCCTTTGGCTCCTCTCTCTTTGTTTCTTCAGCTGGATCCTTCTCTCTTCTCCATAACCTGCCCCCTTTCCTCCTATTGCCTTGCCTTGGCCTCCTCTGCCCTCTCTGCTCCTTCCTCAGCCTAGCCCACCTGAGATTGTGGGTGCTGCCGCCAGGCTAACCTCGCAGGTGGTTCTACTTTTGGAACTTCCTAGGTGGACCTCTTCTGCCTTCTGACCTGGACTGCCCAACAGCCTAGAGCAGGTCCTATGTTATTTCTACACACCTGGGGGCTCACAAAAGAAGCAAGGGCTTTCCAGTTCCTAAGCCAACGAGGCTGGTTATCACCAACACTGGCTTGACACGCATGTATACATGCACACATACCTCATTCCCACACAGCTCAGGGCACACACACACACACACACACACACACCCTGAAAGAACCACTCTCCCAGAGAGGAACATTCCCAAGTGCCATGAGCAATCAAGTCCCCACAGGAAGAGCAGTCAAAGTTCCAACCTGCTCCACACTAGGTTTTTCCAAGTTACATCCATAACCCTCCTTCACCTCACCTGATCCTGCCTTCCCCCCTCTAGAACTTTCATAAGGTCCTTAGACACAAGGACTGGGCTACTAAGGACAGAGTCAGGAGGGCCTTCCATGCACAAGGATATCCCATGTGTTAATGGGACATCACGTGCCAGTACGGAGAGTGGGCTGTGGGGAAGAGACAGGGAGGCAAATCAAGGGTCCAGGGGACAACTGATGGGGCTTCCCTAGGACAGTGGCTGGAAGTGGGGGCCACAGAAGAGGGAATTAAGAGGACAGAGCAAGAAGCCAAGGGAGTTAGCTAGGGTCCTTACTAGGAGAAACCATTCTGAGCTGGATGGTTGGGAGTGTGGCAAAAGTAATGTCTGCCGTCAGAGAGAGGAAGCAACAGGTAGGGTTCCAGGTAAGCGGTGGCTGAGATGCTTCTGGGATGGTGTTGGGCTAAGGACTAGATATGTGCATACAGAGAGAGGGACAAGGGCATCGATGGGGGCTGAAGATTGCAGGCGGATGAAAGGGCTGGGTCCGAGATCCCTCTGTGGCCCTTAGACAGGAGTCTCCACCCATTAAGAAGAATAAGCCTTGGGCATGGAGCATTCACAGAGCTGAAAGTGAGGCTTGGCTGGTGGGACTTGAGCTGAGAGATTCTACAAGAGCTGGTCTCTGGGCTGGGAAACAGCCTCCACTGGGAAGTACTTGAAATGAGCTGAAAAAAAAAAAAATCTAAAGGGAGACTGGGTAGCTCTGAAGGCGAGGCGGGGTGTAGAGATGGCAGTGCCCCCACCCCTACTTAAGCCTTATTTAAGGCCGGCCTCGGTGTTTGGTTGGGTAATGAACTAGATAAACAATTCCCCAAATAGATTAAAACGAAGTGTAACTTACAAAGGCGGCTGGTGATGATGGTTTATTCCCGGGCAGGGCACCATTTCTTTATTTCCAAGGATAATTCAGTGTAAATCACCTTAATTAAAAGTGTCAGCCCAGCCCATGAATATTGTACTTAGGAACGCGTTTCCTGGGTCCCAGTTATAATTTAAAACCCATGGATCACTAGGCAGCGAGTGACTGAGCAAGGAGGGAAATTGTTGGGGGCGGGCTGTGGAAACAGGGAGGGACGGAAGGCAGAGCTGATGGGCTGGGCGGGAGCCAGGCTGCCTCCAGCTCAGGACTTAGACCTCTCTTCTAGAGTCAAACCATTCCCCAGGCTCTCCTGGAAACCGGGAAAACTTGGAGTTGAAGGGGTTGATAGAAGCGAAGGGGTGGGGGTGGGCTACTTCTCAGAGCAAGGGAAGGAATCGGAGGCTGAACTGGCCGCATGCAAGCAAAGGGAGGAGCTTTGCTAAGAATAAATGGAAAGATGGGGTTACCAGATCACAGGCTGGACATCCTGACCTCGAATGACCCCATTCTACTTAAAAGTAAAGTCGATGTGCACAGGATCAGCAAGACCCTGCCCAAAGTTGCACAGCAAGCAGAGACGAAAAGAAACTCAGGGTTCTGCACTAGAGCCTAAGTCCCATGTAACTTGAGAGAAGCAGCGTTAGAACTCAAGTTCCAAGCCCTCCATGGGCTGAATGACCACAGAAGTGTCCCAAAGTGTCTTTTAGTCTGTTAGTCAACTTTGTAAAGTTTTGGTCATTCAGTGAAATTTCTATCTATCTATCTATCTATCTATCTATCTATCTATCTATCTATCTATCTATCTATCTGCCCGTCTCTGTCATATACAGTGAATATAAGTAATTCTTTATTCCTTCTTTTTCTGATCTCACCTAAGACAGCCACAATAGCCATATCCCAGTCTAGGGTCAAGTATGCCAACAGTGTGGAGAGCAGATAGCTCTCTTTGTAGGCAGAATGGTGATGCTCTTAGTTGTTCACCGAGTGGCTGAAGAAGTTAAGAAATGTTAAAAAGGGGCTGGAGAGATGGCTCAGCAGTTAAGAGAACTGGCTATTCTCCTAGAGAACTCAAGTTCAATTCCCAGGACCCACATGGCAGCTCATAACTATCTAACTCCAAGATCTGACACTTTCACACAGACATACATACACACCAATGCACATAAAATGAAAAGAAACAAAGAAAAAGAAATGATAAAAGTTGTGAACTAACAAACTAGCTACTCCTCAAGGACAGCTCTGTATGCCCAGTGCCTACATTCTGACCAGGCATAGACCAACAAGGAACGACCTGGAATAGAACAGAACCCTTCCTGGCAGTCCTTCCTATTCTGTGCTGTTCCTGCTGTGTGAACAGACTCTAATCTGATACTCAGACCTGGACCTTCTCCTCTGTGGAGACTGGGGGTCTCTGCACTGCCGTGTGCATGAGTGTGTGCATGTGTGTGTTCCCCTACGTGTCTATATCTGTGGGTGTGCATGTGCCTAAGTGTGTCAGTAATTTACAGGTGTCACCATCTCTGCATGTCTCTGTGTGGACCTCTGGACACGAGCAGCTCCTCATCCTGTCTGCATGGCCGCTGTGAATTTGTCTTTATGGCCATGTCTCTGGGAGTGACCCTGTGGCCTTGTGCATCTGTATGCATATCTGAGTCTCCGGGTGTGACTGCCTGCATCCATGTGCCTGTTGGTAGAATGGAAGTCTGTGTATCTGCCTTGAGACCAGGGCTTCTCAACCTCAGCACTATTGACATTTTGGGTCCGATAATTCTTTGTGAGGGGGCTGTCTGGAATAGTATAGCTTGTTAAACACCATCTACCCACTAGATGCCAGTAGCAATCCCCATTCCACACCCAAGTTTGAACAGTCAGAAATCAATCAAAACTATCTCTCGGGGCTTAGGATATAGCTCAGTGATAGAGCATTTGCCTAGCATACAATAGGTGCACATGTATGTGGCTATGTATGTATGTGTATATGTATATTCAGACATTGCAAGTGTCCCCTGGGTGGGCACACACACCTCATTCCACTGAAAGTCACTATTTTAGCCATTTCTGCCTATGCTTTTGCTTATGCATTACGCATTTTTCTGTTTGGCCTAATGGGTGCCCAAATACACCTGCAGGTCTTCCTATGTATACACTCACTAAGTGCATACATGTCCCGTGTATTCTGCTTGCAATGTATCTGTGTCCTTTCATGCTTTCTGGTTGTCCCTGAGGTTGTACTCTACATATGTGCTTTGCATGGGAGTCTGTGCGGAAAGCCGATGGAAATGGGTTGTGTCTGTCTCTGTGCATGTATCAACAACCCCTTGTATGTATGTATTTGTGTGTGTGCATGAGCATCCGTGCATGCATGCACGCCAGCGCGTGAGCACAATGCAGCCGTATAGTGGGGGCAGCATGCAGGAAGGGACGGGAACGGGGATATTAATGTTTCTGAAGTGGATCTGATTTGATACGTCTTGTTCCATTGTCAGCATCTGTTTAGCGGGATTTGTAATACTCTGTGGCTCCGGATCACTCATGCTTAGCGTGGGATGTGGCCTTGCATACCAATTTTGTTATTAAACACAGCCCTTGCCTCCCCCACAACCTATCCATCACCTCCCACCCCAGCCCCCGCCTGTTCTGAACTGCCCACCATATTTCAGGGCCCAGCTCCCTCCTGCCTGCTGCCCGATGCCGGAGGGCCTGGGGCTGACAAATTGAATCAGGGGGAGATCATTCCTAGCCTAACACAGTTTGCAGCATGTTGGAGGAAGAATTGACAAGAGTCATGTCAGCCCCATCACCCCAATCCCATAGGAACTAAGAGCAGGCTGAGAGCAGGGAGTGGCAGGAAGGGAGCCTCTAGGGCAGACAGAGTCTTCAGGGCTGATTCTAGGTAAAGCCACTATCTTCCAACACTCTACCTGGTGCCTGTGTCCCCTCCAGAGGCCATCATGGTTCTTGGCACCTGGTAGAAGCAGAGCTAGGTCCCACGCCACTGGGTTGAGTGGGCTGGGTGGAGCTAGGCTTAGCTGTCTGGACCATACCATGCTTGCAATGCCTTCTCTTGGGATTACCTTGTTAATCTACCTTTGTTCACGTGACCTGGGCACCAGGTGGAATGGTCACCCTGTTCTCTTCTTTCTTGGCAGCAAGAATTCCCTTCTGAAGGATGCCATGGCTCCAGGCACCCCCAAGGTAGGTGGCCACTTTCCCTCCTGCTCATTCCAACCTAAGTCTTCCCAGGTATGGCTCCTCCTAAGAGAGAGAGAGGCATTCCTCACAGATTCCAAATTTCCCCCAGCATCTGAATGTCAGCAGATGGTACTCATTGCCCCAGAGGTAATGATTGTGAGGGATGGAAATCTGGAGAGAAAGAGGTACTCACAGGATACCTGGTCTCATCCCTCTGGGGAAGGCTGCCTGCTTTCTCTCTGGGTCTCACATTATTCCCCTTGTGTTTCATGGCAACTGAGAAGTGGGTGATGAAACTTGGAGAATGTATTTATTCAGTGGGCGGGAGTGTGGGAAGCTAAGAACAAATGCTAGGCCATGGGAAAGCCCCCAGGGACCCCTGAGGGTTAAAACAAAGTGAGGGTCTTAGGAGGATCACAGGAGAGCGTGTCTCCCACTTCCCTAAAGAAAAGCGGTTTCAAAATGTCTGGGTGGTCAGGGGCCCAGTAGGGAAAGAGGCATGAAGCGGTCCATATATTTGAAAGGCCTAAAGTCACCAGTGACCTCTGAAAGGGTAATTTTGGGAAAAGGAGTCAGTGACAAGTATCACCTCCATGACTTTGGCCAACTGTCCCTTGGGCCTTGAGAGAAGGTAGACTAATCACCCTTATTCAAAACTTGCTAAGCCACAGCCAACTGTGAAAGAGGAACAGAGAATCCAGCCCAGCTTGGGACTGGTGCAGACCCCAGCCAAGGCCTGGAATAGAAAGGGATAGGGCAGCCAGGAGCTGTGGACTGGAGGAAGCAAGAAGCCACAGAGGCCTTGTTTGGCCCTGAATACCATGTTTAACGGTGAAGGAACTGAAGTTCTAGTTCAGCTACTACCTGAGTGTGAGTGGCAAGACCGAGACACCAGAAACCGGAAGAAACCAGCCCTGGCAGACACACCCTTCATCCATACTTACGTGACCCATGGGTCAGAATGTATACCCAGGAAGTCTTAAGCACAGACACATGCCTGCAACCTGGGACACTGGCGTACTGATCACTAGATGCAGAAAAAAGGGACCAGTACTCACCTATTCCCAGGGAAACTCCCCAGAGCTGATCAGTCGCTGGCTTCTTCTAGGCCTTGACCTCAGCTTTAGGGAAGCAGGTCATAGGAGAAAGGGGCAGAGAGCTACTGAGAGGAAGGGAGGGAGAGAGGGAGGGAGGAGAAGAGGGCGAGGGGCCCTTAGACAAGATTGATGGCCTCGTTGCCATTAAGAAAAAAATTAGCCGGTGGCGGCTATCATATTAAAGGGTGAAGAAGCCGTGAATTATTTTCTTAAAGATCTTATCGCTTACAATGATAATTTTACCTTCCAAAAGGCCACTTTTAATGAGGCGGAGAGCCAGGCAAAAAGTCATGATTTAATGCCAGGACTTTTTTTTTTCAAAACACATTTTACTGCTTTTTGGTCCATGTTTAAAAAGCGCCAGTGACCTTTTTTTATTCCGCTTGCCCCAGGTGTAATGTTGAGGCCTCTCAGGGCTTCTAACCTAGAGAGAGCCAGAAACAGACAGAGGAGAGCTTTGTGACTGTTGGGGGGGCCACAGACTCTGTCACGCTGTTCTCTCTCCTCAACATCTTCCTTGGGATTGGGGAAGAACGTTGCCTGATATCTTCTGAGCTGGGGGTGTCACCCCCCAGCCCTCCCATCAGGCTGTGGTAGGTGAAGAAGTCCCATCCCAGGCCATCTGCAGCCTCCCTGCTCCTCCAGCTCCTGAGTCATGAATATATCAGGGCCCCCTGGCACATGAACAGCTGGGACCAGACCCCCTCACTGCTAGGGCCCTTGGCCAAGGATGTGTGTAGCATGGCCACCGCATGCGGGTCACATCCTAAGGTTCAGTCAGAGATGAAGGATAAATGGCCGCTCCATCTTCCCCAAATTGCTTTCTTTGGGCTGTCACTGGTGATTTGGCATGGGTTTCGAGGCTGTGGGGGGACTTCTGGGGAACTGTGTGCTTCCGGCTCGGGAGCTGTGCAAGATGAAGAAGGGAGGGGGCATGGGTCGTTTTCAGGCCTCTGAGCCCCCCCCCCCATTTGCAGCTGAACAGGCCTCGCCAAGAGCTGGCTCTTTGAGCTGAACGTGCCATGTGGTATTTAGACTCGGTGGTGCTCGCGCACAATCTAAAGCAGACAGTTTATTAATCTAAACTGCCGGCGTATGTAGAAGAGGCCATCTGGGATTGACGGAGGGGGATTAGTTTTGCTGGGGTTTTTGCTGGGGTCATCACCACAGCGCAGGGCTAAATGGACCCAGCGTACATCCCTAGCTACATGCTGGAAACTCATACATATTATTTAATTTACTGTCTCTATAGTGGGGCTGCCATCAGCCTGTATTAGGGGCAGGCAAGGTGGCAGGTATGTGGCTTTATCCCCAACCCTTCACATGGGTCCCAGAGTGTCTTGCTCTGGAAGGAAGAACAAAGCTTATCTGAGAGTGGGTAGAGAGTCCCTCCCCTCGAGGTGGAGCTTAACAGAACAAGGTTCTATTTAGCCAGTGTTGAGGTGCATGCATGTAACCTCGGCACATGAGAGGCCGTGTTAGGAGGATCACTGGGAGTTCCAGGCCAGCCAGAACTAAGAGTGAAACACTGTCTCAAACAAAATCAACAAGCAAGGGTCTATATGTAGACCTAACACCCGTTATCCGTCCTCTCTCATAACCGGACTTTCGTGCTTGACCGCGTCACTCCAGATGTTCACAGTAGTCTGCTGTCCCTTTGCCCTCCCTCTGTCTCACTTCTAAAACTCCTGGAGGACAGGAGGTCTCACTTGGCCTGGGGCCGTGTGTCTTTTTCTTCTTCCAGTCCCTCCTGTTGTCTGCTTCCATCAAGAGGGAAGGAGACTCTCCCACGGCGTCACCACACTCTTCTGCCGCTGACGACCTGCACCACTCAGACAGATACCAGGTGAGGAGGGTGTGGCAGGAGGCCAGGACAATCTCACCTGGGTGAAAGACTCCAGCCCATGCATGGTGCTAGCTCCTCCTGACAAGGCCGGAGTTGTGTTTGGTGCTCTTTGTGTCCAGTGCCCTAAGGGGGCTTAGAAAGCACAGGCCTCAGGGAATGGGCCTTATTAAGAGATGGATTTTGGAGTGAGATGCCACATTCTTTGGGGCTCTGCTGGTTCTGCATGCTTTTGAAGGATTCTATCCATTAGGGAGTGGCTTATGGGATTCTTGTCTTATGGGAGGGGGCTAGAAGTATAGTCCAGAATCACTGGAGATTTCTAGCCTCAAAAGACAGACTCCTGGAGTCAAATAAGTATGTGTTCCTGACAAACCTCAATATCAAGTCCAGGGAAGAAGCAGGCAGATGTTGCCTGTGGGTGTCATAGTCAAACAGGAAGGAAATAAGTCCTAAAAAAATCAGAGCAGGAAGGGGACCCAAGGGCAGCTACGAAACTTTTGATGGGCTTTCTCTGAGGTAGAAAGGAGAAAGACCTTCCTCCAGGGTCCCGCCGGGTCTGGGAGATGGAGCGCTGCTTTTGAGAACCCACTCAGATGGCAGAAAACAAGATCCTGTTCCGAGGACCATTTGTTTCTATGGCAGCAGGGCTTTCTAGGGAGTCCCAGTTTGGAAGGGAAAAGGGATCTGACATGGAAAGGCAGAGCAGCAGGTGCTGGTAGCCTGGGTGGACAGCCGTGGTCCCCGTAGGCATCCAGGGCATCTCGGCTGGAACTGAAGAAAGGTATTTCCTCAGGAACTGCTTCCTCCGCTGCCATCCATCAGGATGCCAAGCTTCCAGAGTGGAGTGCCAAGTGCAAATGGGCTGAGAACATGACTCTCAGATAGAGCACTTGGCCTAGAATGGAGCAATCTCAACACCATTCAGGAAAAGAGGACAAAATTTTCTAGGTCTCAGAGTAGGCCAGTCCCAGCCACTCCTCAGTGTGGGGTTGAAATGCATAGTCCAAGGGGTGAGAGATTTAGCTCAGTGGTTAAGAGCACTGGCTGCTCTTCCAGAGAGTCCTGGGCTCACATCATCTAGAACCCCAGTCTGAAGGGATTCAACATCCTCTTCTGGCCCCTGTGGGTACCACACCCACATGGTGCACATATATACATACATACATATATACATACACACATATGCAGGTAAAACACCAGTGCACATAAAAACGAATAGTAAACAATTTTTTAATTATTTAAAAAATAATAGCCCAAAGTGCCATGGCTGGGGGAAAAAATATCTATGTACCCATGAATGCTGTTTTGTTTTTAAATAGTGTGTGTGTGTGTGTGTGTGTGCGTGCTCACACACACATGCAACACATAAGTGTAGATGTCCACGGAGGCCAGAAGCGTTGAATCCCCTACAAGCAGAGTTACAGGTGGTTGTGAGACGTCTGACTTGAGCGCCAGAAACCAAACTTGGGTCCTCTGGAAGCGCTCTTAACCCATGAACCATCATCTCTGCTGCCCCATGAACCCTCTTCTCAGAGAGACCCCAGTCAGCCCCGGATACTACACTAATAAGACAACCAGGCTGGAGGTGGAAACGTGACCTGACTCTAGGGACTTTGGGTGTAAGGAGATAAAACTCTGCTCCACAGAGTTCCCTTCCAACGGATAGGCAGAGAGGCCTGCCCTCAGAGATCCATCCTCCCACTGCTCACTGCATCCTCAACACCACAAAGGAGAAAAGGACCACCAGGCACCAACTGGCTTGCTGACCCCATTCCACTCCTGGATGTGTTTCTTTGTTCTCTGAAGCATATGGGGAAAGCCTCTTGCCTGAAGGAATGTACCCACACATTCCTATCTGGTGTTTATTTGTACCTGATTTAGGGAGGTATGGAAACCTCTAGAGCACATTCAGGTACCCCCAGACTCAAATTCTACCCCGTTCTAGACTCAAAACAGCCGTCCCTACTTTGAGATAGGTTCTCACCATGCTGCCCAGTCTGGTCCCAAACTCACACTGATCCTCCTGTCTCTGCCTCCCTAGTGCTGGTATTACAGCGATGTGCCACTATGGACAAGCATTTCAGGATCTTTTTTTGGGGGGGAGGTGTTGGTCCAAAGCCTCATAGTGTAACTCAAGCTGGCTCACACTCAATGCAATCCTTTTACCTCAGCCTCCTGAATTGTAGGATTGCCAAGTACCTTCTTAAATGACCAATCAGATTAAGCAATTTATAAGCTAAAGTTCAAGTTCCTTGCTTAGCACCAACGTTCTGTGATTTGGATGCAACGTGTATTCCCACTTACACTCTTGCTGCTCCCTTCCACAGTGATTCAGTCTCAACTTACCGAACTAACACTTGTATACACCGTACCTGGCCTACACATATTACCATACAATGCTGGATTATACCTGAAGAAGATGAAAACTTAAATGCACATACACACACTTTCACACAAATGTTTATATCAGCTTTTTTCTTAGTCAGAAGGAACCACCTTCAGTAGGTAAATAAATATACAGGGCAGTGTGCGTGCGCACTACACCACACACACACACACACACACACATACACACACAATTACATCATGTATATATAGTACATTTTCAATATCCATTCTTTAAAAATATTTAGATTTCTTTATTTATATTTACATTTATTTATTATTATATTTTGAGACAGGGTTTCTTTGTCCTGGCTGTGCTGGAACTAGTTCTGTAGACCAGGCTGACTTCAAACTCACAGAGATCTGCCTGCCTTTGCCAGATTTATTTATTTTTATGTATATGAATGGTTTTGCTTTCATATATGTATGTGCACCATGTGAGTGCCTGGTGTCCTCAGAGGTTTGAAGAAAAAGTCAGATACCCTGGAACTAGAGTTACAGATGGTTGTGAGCCACCATGCAGGTGCTGGGAACTAAACTTGGATCCTCTGCAAAAACAATTCCTGTTAACTGCCTAGCAATCCTGCCAGCCCCTCATTATCCATTCTTGTCGAGGGACATCTAGGCTGGTTCCATTTCCTACTTACTATAGATAATACAGCAGTAAACATGGATGAGCATGTCTTTGTGGTAGGACATAGAGTCCTTGTTGACCAGCCATTCCCTTACTCATTCAGCTCATTCAGAGCTGGCCTCAGCACATGGTTCCTGTCCTGTCCACAACTATATTCTTCCCTCTACCTCTCCCTCCCTCTCTTTCTTTGAGACTGGGGAACAATGGGGATTGAACCCAGGACCTCATGCATGCTAGGCAACCACTCTAGCAACTGAGCTACATTTCCAGCCTACCTCTCCTCCCCTTCTTTCCTTAGCAGATTCTAGGTAGTGTCCCACTAAGACAGCGGTCAAAGTTGCAAGGCTTCTTGAGACCAGAATCTGGAAGCTATGCAGCATTGTTTTCATTGCTTTCTATTGGGCAAAGCAAGACCCAAAGCCAGCCCTTAATCAAGGGGGGAGGTGATGCCATTCTGGAGAAAACCTGCAAAGACCGGTGACCACATTTAATGTAT
Organism: Microtus ochrogaster; assembly: GCF_000317375.1. Lineage (NCBI taxonomy): Eukaryota > Metazoa > Chordata > Mammalia > Rodentia > Cricetidae > Microtus > Microtus ochrogaster. Next base: position 659,361 of record NW_004949167.1, on the reverse strand, counting down.
CACAAGGAATCTGACTCTTTACTAGACTTGGAGTTCCTCCAAAGCAAAGACCTGGCCTGAGCCTTCCTGAGCAGTCCTTTTCAGAGTTTAAACATGGTGAAAAGGGAATAGTGGGTTTCTAAGATAGCACAATGAAAGGAAAATCACCACAAGCCTCACAGAGGGGGTAATGACCAACCTGCGTTTCAGAGAAGGTATAGAAGTTCCCCTGGGTGAATGAGGAAGAGAGATATTCTAGATACAGGCAATACTGTATGCAAAGAACATAGTGGAATAATGTGGAATGGTATATTGAGGGACCTGGTACAATCCAGTTTTGTTGAAAAGGTACGTGCTCCCAGAATTAAAGCTAAATGTTCCCTGGATGTGTTTTTGGAAAATGAAATTGGCAGGACACGAAACCGGAAACCAGCTGGGGATCCCCTGCTTGTTCTGCCGTCCCAGGCAAATGTGCTGGACTTTACACATCACTGGAAGCTGGGCATTCCCAACTACCCAGGAGGCAGAGCAGGACCAATTGCAAGCTGAAGCCAGGTCCGGCTCAAGTTCAGAGTTCAACTTGCTAGACCCTGTTTGAAACTAAAATACTGAAAAGCGACGGAGGTGTAGCTCAGAACTAGAGCACACTCTTAGCATGTGGCCTGATTTTGATTCAGTCCTCAGTATGGGAAAAAAATCAAATCACCAGATTAAGCAGAGGGTATTGGTTTCCGGTTTGGATTCCTATTGTCCCCTGCTGAGTGTCTAACCCATTTCAACCATGATGTCACTTTACCATGGCAACTGTACAAGGTAGAATTCATGGTCTCCAGACTTTTCTAGTAATATAACTTATGAGAAACAAGTTAAAATTTGAAACAGAAATCTGTGTGCCCCTCTATCCCAGATTGTCCCTGTGCTAGTCAAGGTTTCCATTACTGTAACTCATTCCTGAAATGAACAGCTTACTTTGGCTCATGGTTTTAGTCTGTGATTGGTTGGCCTTGTTGCTTTGGGTCTGTGAGGGCACAGAAGACTTTTCACTAGGCCCACCTCTTCCAGGTTCTATCACCTCACGATAGAACTCAGCCAGAGACCGAGCCTGTAACACACTGCCTTTAGGGGATATTCTAGTTTCAAACGAGAGCAATTCCCCAGCTCTTATTGGCTCAGGGCTTGTCCCACTGACAGCTCCTTCACGGTAGACCTGTGTTTAGTGACTAGACTAGATACAGATGAGCAGCCTTCCAAGAAAAGAAATATTTAAATAGTGAAAAGTACCCATGATCAGAGACTGAGAAAACTCATAGACAACAAACCCAGTAACAGGGTAGGAAAGAGCAATGGAGCCTTGCCAGAGCCCTGCTGGATAAACAGCAACGAGCCGTGGCTATCACAGAGCATGGAGCCATCTGAACCCGGCACACAGTGTTCAAAAGATCTATCGATAGCTCTGCAGAGGTGGTGGTGGGGTGTCGGGGCGCAAACGACGGAACAGATGTGGTACAACAGACCAGAGGAGCAGGCCGTGCAGTGCGAGTCAAGTTGAAGATCTCTGGTAAATCCTAGAGAGATTTAAAGGAAGGGAGAGATGTTAATTTTGCCCAAAAGAAGGATCATGTGTGGAGGATTGGTTGCAGGGAAACTGGAGATCAGGAAATGAGCTGAGAAACACCTGCAATTGAGAGAGCCAATAGAAGCTAAGCATTGTGAAAACCAAAGTAGTCAGAGAAGAAATCCTGAGGGTTGTCCTCCTATAGCTGAGACGTGCTGGCTTCTGGGTTTCACAAATGACTCTCAGCAGCCCCAGCTCTGGAGTGTCAGCCCACCAATGCAAATTTATAGAAGCAAAAACGATAGAGATGGATATAATCTTTCAGGAGGGGAAGCTTAAGGTTGTAAGAGATAGAGAGGAGGTGCAGATAAGAAAATTTAAATATTTAAAGGTAGATTCCCAAGATCCAGAAGATTCGCAGGACTGTGGTGGCACATACCCCAACAGAAGGCAGAGGCAGGCGGATCTGTGAGTTCGAGGCCAGCCTGGTCTACAGAGTGAGTTCCAGGACAGCCAGGATTATTAAAGAAACCATGTCTTGAAATGGAGGGAGAGAGAGAGAGAAATTTCACCATGAGAGATAAATGTGAGTGGCATCAAAGGCAACCGAGTGAGCACACTTGACAAATGTCCTGAGAATCCAGGAGAAAGACGCCTATTTAGATAGCTGTTGGCCTAATGGGCACGTGATACTTATGGGCGCTCCGGGAACGGCCTGCAGGCGATGAAAAGTGGGGTATCCTACACCGAGCTAGAGGCTGTTATGAAGTGGGCTTTGGCGGCGATAGGCCCCGCAGATGAGCGGGAATGCCTATGCCTTCTCCCTGGAAAAGCACTCATTGGAGGTGCTGCCCTGGACCCGCGCGCGCAAACCAGGAGCCCAGGTCGAGCCCAGAGGCCGATGGAGCGTGGCGTGGTGGGAAGCACCAGTGGGCAGCCCAGGCCGGGGCGGAGAGTCCTTAGGGGCTGTGGGAGGGGCCGGAGGGGGCGGCCCCAGCAGGTTGTTACCCCGTAGCCAAGCCGCAATTTCCTGGCCCGGGTCTGCCCGCAACCCCCTCCCGTGAACTTTCACCCCCGGCGCGTTACGGCGGCGGGTCACGTGATCAGGACCAACATGGCCGCCGCCGCTGCTGGAAACTGAGGTGCCGCCGCCGCCGGGCAGCCGGGGGGAATCCGCCCGCATCGCCGCCCTCGCCGGCCGGGCTACCGCGGGGCCCAGAGCACCAGAGGCTGGGGCTGGGGCGGCACCGCCCGGCGGCCGGGGGTCCCGTTAGAGCAGCCCTGGCGGCTATGCCGAGGGCCCGGAGCGGCCGGCGGAGCAGGGGGCCCGGCGAGAGGGAGGAAGTAGGTTTGTTTACGGGCTGTTTGGGGCGGGGCGGGCCTGGGTGAGGGTCAGGTATTAGGGTAGGGGCCGGGACTCCAGGCCGCGTCTGACGCTCTGTGCTTTATTTATTTATTTTTTTTTGCATCTGCCGGGGATTTTCTCCCAGACCTTCCTGCGAGTGCGAGCCAACCGGCAAACCCGACTGAATGGTGAGTCCGGTCCGGCCCCTCCCTCCGCCCCACCCCCGGCCTCCTCCCTCCTTCACTGCCCGCAGTTCCTGGCTTGCCCGGGTCTCTTCATCATCGGGCCAACTGACTTTTTGGCAGTCCCAGCGTCTGAGAGTGCAAACCAAGGCTGCCGCCCTCAGTTTCCCCGTCTGTCTAATGGAGGGTTACGGTACTCAGCTCTTGCCCAAAGCCTTTCTAAAGGCCCGAAAGAACCCTGGGGGACAATAAGTGTCGGAGAATGAGGAACAAGCTACACAATTCCACTCGGGAGCTCAGCTTTGAATTTGCAGACTGCTGGGACCTCACTATACAAGTCGGCAGGGCGCTGCGAATGTTTTTCTTCTAGTTTTTAATCAGTGCCCAGTAGTGTGAATGCAGCCTCTCTGCTGAGACTTGACAATGCCATGAGATCTGGAGTTCCCACGGCAACAGGAACTAACTCGTCCCAGGGCTCTTTGAGTTATCAGTCGGCCCACATTTCACAAAGGTGATCAGCGTGGGCTCGACAGCTCTTAGAGGCCTTTTCTGAAAGCAGGCCGCGCATGCACTACCTGGCGGTCCCTTTTTGGATTCAAACCTCTGGAGCATTCCTGTTTGCTGAACACAATTGAATGGTCCCGCTTTTTGTGCTGACTGAGGTGTGGTGTAAGTTGGGGTTCGCTGTAAAGGGCTTAGGGTCTCTGGGCCAGCTGGTGAGTCAGACCATGGATGTTTACGATCCCCAGCCCCTACGACTTGATTGCGCCCTCCAGGTTTAGCCCAGTGTGGAAAAGAGAAAAACACTGACTGTGGGCTGGCGCCATTCTGTCTCTGAGAGGGAAATACCTGCATGTGTTTTATAAATAGGGAAACTGAGGCTCTGGGAGTTGAAGGCCGCTTGTTTGATAGCATCAGCTGGTGTAGGTGAGCATGATTAAAGCCCGCTGTTCCAGCTTCAAGGACCGAGCAAAACCTGCCACATCGCGGAAAGCTTGTTCAGGACTTCCAGGAGTGGTCAGGGGAAAGCCAACCGTCCTTGCTTGCCTGGGAATTTGCAGGTGAACGCGGCCTGTCAGGGGCTGGAAGGGACATCCAGCAGTATTGCGCTCACTCCTTTCTTTATTCAGTGGTCAGATCTTTTTGTTTGGAGATGAGGGCCCATCATATAGCCCAGGCTAGCCTGGAATTTACAGGCATTGAGCCACCATTACTCAGATTCAGTTACTGGATTTACCACATCATGGGTAGTTAGCCTCTCTTCTTACCTAGGGAGGTGCCTTCAGGTTTGGCAAGAATGTAAGGGACCTTTGTGAGCACACTGCTCCACGCTACAGTTCCAATACCTCTAGAGCTTTCACCAGTTCCCTTCCGATGTCTTGCATGCTTTCTTTATCCCTAGCTCTGCAGTGCGAAGCTTGCCTGAGCCTGAAATTCCAAGGGTTGGGTCAAGCAGAGCAGATCTGGATCTATAAGCACAAAGGACCCAGAAGACGGTCACAGCATCTCTGTAGTGGAAACACAGGGAATTGCAGCAATAGCTTAGGCTGACAGACCTAGGTTCTGTAATTCCACAAGTTTTTATAAGCTTTGGCTCTTTCTGGGGCCGCTGTTCCTGCAGTTTGAGAAACTCGCTACCTCAGATCCTCGCCAGGCAAAGAGGCAGGGGCCCTAGCGAACTCATGGGATCAGCCTCCCTTATAAGGCTGAGGTGGGAGCCTCTTGGGTGCAAGGGGGGCATTCTAGGCTGGAGACTCAGGCTTGCCTTTGATACTTGTTGAGTACTTAGGCATGTTCTGTGATAAGGTTTCTTCATTTGTTAAAATGTGGGAAGACAAGCCAGGTGTGGTGGCACACACCTTTAATCCCACTCAACAGCAGGTGGATTTCTGTGAGTTGGAGGACAGCATGATCTACAGAGTGAGTTCCAGGATAGCCAAGGCTACATAGAGAAACCCTATCTCCAAACAACAAGTGGGAAGACATTCTTTGCTTCAGATGTAGATGCCAGTGAAGCCTCCTTTTGTGCCACAGTGAGACATACCTAGCTACAGCAGCTCTGAGACCCACATACAGTAGAGACCCTAACCTAGCACTGAGCTCTGGCCTGTGTTTCCCTCTCTTGACTATTCATGAATTTCCCATCAGGGTCTGCATACCTAAGAGAATTCTTCCTGGCCCTTCAACAGAAAAACTTTCCCTCCATGACAAGTTCCTTAACCCTTCCCCCATCAGTCCAGTCTCAAAGTGGCCATCACTTATCCTGCTGTTGCATTCTGGGAGGGGCGAAAAGGAAAGAGTCTCTTGTTTTGACCTCTTCCTGCCTTGGTGACAGGAGGGCGGCAGAGAAGGATTAGTGAGCTAATTAGAAATGATTGCATCTCTCAGCATTAATTAGCAGTGCTGTGGGCTTGCAGTGTGCGCCTTGGAACTGAGCCCCCTTTGGGACAGCATGGCAGGCAGGTCTCTGCCTCTGGGGCCTGCCAGTCCTCTGTACTGATTAGACATGATGGGACAGATTTGGATAAGAACTATGAAGCCTGCCCCCTTCTGGTGCCCTGACCTGGCTGCCCAAGGTTTAACCCAGACCCTCTGTACTTTTACAACTGGGCCTCAGTCTCCTTTCCTGTAAAGTGGGATCTGCAGAGACATCAGAGATAGTGCTCTTGCATGACCTTAAGCGGTATCCTAGGTGCCACACTTGGGGTGCTTGGTCCTGGAACAAAGGAAGTTTCTAAAGGGTGAGTAAACAGTAGATCAGATCAAGCCTTGGAATAGCCTGGGATTTTAAGAAAATCTTTAGAGCTGTATTTCCAAGCACCAGTGAGTAGAGTCTATGGGTTTGGTTTTCTGGAGCCATCCAGGGAGTTTCTCTGCCTGCTGGACTCGCTGGGCACTGCAGCTAGGGAGGGTGGGCTACACTTGAGGCAGCTGTGGCCATCAAGGAGCAAACCTGGGTCCCTGAAGAGTAAGAGGCGCTGAAGAATGAGGGCTGCATCAGGTACTGAACTACAGAGCTACAGTGACCATCAGCTTATTTTGTGCTTTATTTTCTGTTTTTCCATGCAGCTCGGATTGGGAAAATGAAACGGAGGAAGCAAGATGAAGGGCAGGTATGTCCCCTGTGCAGCCGCCCCCTGGCAGGATCGGAGCAGGAGATGAGTAGGCATGTGGAGCACTGCCTTTCCAAGGTAGCGGGGCTGTGGCCTCCCTTCCTCCTCCCTCCCTCCTCCCTCCCCAACACTGCTGCTGATGCCCCTAATCTCTGGGCTCCTTTCTAAGGTAGCGGGCTGTGGCCACCCACCTCCCTCCTCCCTCCCCGACACTGCTGCTGATGCCCCTAATCTCTGGGCTCCCGGCTCTCCACGTGCTATCAGCTGCTTCTTCCCCTCTGCTCTTTGCTTTCCTCTTTTGCTCTCACTTCCACTTATTCCCTGTTTGGGCTCCTGTGGAAAATTATGGGGAAGAGGCCCAGGTCTTCGATTTTCATATTGGTTGTGTTTCACGGGAGCTTATTTGGCATCCCACAGCAGGGACTAGGGCTGTGCCTTCCTTGCAGGCTTTGGGAGCAGGTAGGGGTGGCCTGGGCTCTGCATGATGCTGCTCTGCTCTTCACAGAGGGAAGGCTCCTGCATGGCTGAGGACGATGCTGTGGACATCGAGCATGAGAGCAGCAACCGCTTTGAGGAGTATGAGTGGTGTGGGCAGAAGCGGATACGGGCCACCACACTCCTGGAAGGTGGCTTCCGAGGTATAAAGCAGCTGACAACTTGGGTAGTGGCACTCTGGTGACCAGGTCACTGCTGGTAGCTGGTCATCATTTCCACCACGTGGGAACTACTGCTGGTGGGGCTCCTTTGTGGCCGTGCTGCCTGCCTGTGATGTGCATATTAAAGTGGATGTATTTGGGTGGGGAAATGGAATTGTGAGGCTGCAAGCTAGCAATGACGAGGGGGGCTCTCAGCCTCGGGTGATGCATTGAAGGTGACAGCCAAGCCGCGTTAGCACCTGCATAAAATATTAAAGGGACGGTTATGCATTTATCACTCCATCCCTCTTAAGGCTGATAAATGAGAATCCAGCAACCTGCTGTACACCTCCAGCACTCGGGGCCCTCAGGGCTTCTAGGCAAACACATTGGATTTTCCTCCTCCTCCTCCTTAGCTCTATGTCAGGGAAATCAGTTACAGAGGAGAGAGTGAGTTATGGCAAAATTTGACCTCCCATGAGCTTCATTGGTGAATCTAATTTTAGCTCTGATCCCATCTCTTCTCCCAGGGCGCCCTCTGCCCTGAGGCAAGAGGGGCCTGGGCTCAGCTGCTCCCTGCTTCCCCTGGGCTCTCCCCAATTGTTGCAGAAGAGTCTGCAGGGCCCTCCTCATCTCTGCTGCCTTCCTAGTTCCTAAGACAAGACTTGCCCCCTGAGAAGAGACAGAAGAATTGGTTGGGTGCCCAGGGTCAGTGTCTTCTTGTCAAGCTCTCCTTCCATGGGCAAGGAGAAGAGGCAGCTGCTTCTTGGCTTTTAGTTCTTCTAAAAAGCACAGCTGGCAATGCAGGTTGTGGTCATTAAGAGAGCCAGGCTGCATCCCATCTGCCTCCTGTGTTGGGCAACACCCTTGGGAGTACCACTGTGTGTGCTCCTTAGGGAGTCTCACAGCAGCCTCAAAAGTCTTTGCTTCCTTAGAGCCACACCACCCGGGCTCATCTGAGAACAGTCTGCTGTGCCGTCCAGTGCAGATGGGTCATTGTGCCTCCGGGCTTCTTGCATGCTGCCCCACCAATCCGAAGACAAGGAGAGTGGTCAGTCTAGAGGGCTAAAAAAGAATCCCCCGAGCCTGAGCTGGACACTCTTAGTTGTCGTTTCACAGGGCAGTTATGTGCGGAAGCTCTCACGGCCATGAAGCCTTGCAAGAGCGAACAGAAAGCCCGTGAGCCCAGGAATTATGCCCATTGGTACTGAGGTGTGTGTAGGTGTTGAAGGCAGCAGTCCCTGCTGGGTCAGTTCTGGAAAGCTTTCTAGGTTAGCTGTGTTGTCAGCTGCACCTAGACACACCAGCTGCAGTGGCAGTTCCCTAGGTTTCTTGGCAGAGAGTGGGACCTAGTGGTTCTCGCACGCTCGTGGAGTGCCTGAGTGGGTCAGGCTGCACAGGGCCTGCTGCTCCGGCGAAGTCTCTCTGTCTGGGGATGCACCAGCAACTGGTATGGGGAGCTCTGAGGGCCCGGGTGGGGATCATTTTTCCGGGTGTGTTTACACTGTGAGGTTGTTCCTTTCAAGAATTCCTGAGGAGAGTTCAAAGCGGGCTTTTCTTTGAGCGATTTGGAGAGCGAGAACGAGAGTGGGACTTGAAGAGGGAATGGGGCCGGAGGGCCTTTATCTGCAGAGAATTGCTCCGGCTTTCCTGATAGAAGCTGCTGCCGCCTCTTAAACAGCTTAGTGCAGTCAAAAGACAGGCTGACTTGAAAGGCTGTTTTACAGCGAGATCAGCAGGGGCCACGAAGCAGAGAGTGGAGCGATGGAGGCTGAGCCTCCTCAGTGGGAGGGGGCTATCAAAGAGAGGTCCTGGCTGATCCTGACTGCCTCTGCCCTGAAACCCATCTGCAAAAGCTGGCCATCTGTCAGCCTACCCTCCCTGGCCAGGACCAATAGGCCCAATTCTTGGGGGGTTGGGTGTGGCCCTGCCAGGAGGCTGGTGTCAGTGCAGTGCATTGATCGCCTGCCGGGCGGGCTGGGCCGCAAGCTGGGCAGCTCCTGCTTAATGTGATTGAAAGGCAGTTAAAATGGCGGTGACCTTTTCAGGAGGAATTAGATTGCCTGCCAAGACCGGTTAGAGGGAGTGATAACGCCAGTTGAAGAAGCTGCCCAGCCGACTTCAGAGAGAGGGAGGCAGAGGCAGGATGAGCAAGCGAGCGGTGAGGCCCATTTAAGCTGCACTGTGCATGCTGACAGAACAGAGATTGCTGTCCTTGTTAGATATGAAAGAATTGAAGAGCTGTGATAAGTCCCTGGATCCCTTCATTCCCCTGTCCCTCCTCCCAGACTAGGGTCCCTTCGTCAACCTCGACAAAGCTTCCTACATGGGTCAGATCAGTGGCCCTGAATGTAATCCACTGTGGAAGGCAGTGGTCAGACAAGAGTCTTGGGGAGGACACTTGGCTTAGAACAGGCCGTGAGCATGGAAGCTTGGTTTTAATGAGAAGGAGGTTCAGATGTCTCAGTCCTGAGAATGCTTGGAATTGATGTCTCAGGACCAAAGGAAGAGAACATTAAGAGAGGTCTGTCTACAAATAGGTTGTTATTTATTTAGACACAAGGTCTTGCTATGTAGTCCCAGCTGGCCTGGAACTCACTCTGTAGACCAGACTGGCCTCAGACTCAACAGAGATTCACCTGCCTCTGCCTCCCAATACAAATAGATTAGAGGGAAAAAAAAAAACCCTCTGAGGAAATAGCAAAGACTTGTAGAGAATAACTCGGTCATCTTTGGTGCCGTTCTGACATCTCAGTTGGGGAGCGCGCTTTGGGGTATATATCTCAGCTGTGCCGGGCGGTGGTGGCGCACGCCTTTAATCCCAGCACTCGGGAGGCAGAGGCAGGTGGATCTTTGTGAGTTCGAGACCAGCCTGGTCTACAAGAGCTAGTTCCAGGACAGGCTCCAAAACCACAGAGAAACCCTGTCTCGAAAAACCAAAAAATAAAAAAAATAAAAATATATCTCAGCTGTGATTGGTCACGTGAAACCTGGGATTCTCTTTTTTTTTTTTAATTGTTTTTATTGAGCTATATATTTTTCTCTGCTCCCCCTGCTCTTAATTTACTCAGGAGATGAAACTTGGGATTTTCTAACTGCTAATGCTACTTGCATATGGGTAGTACCCAGGGCCCAGTGATTTCACCTAATATCAGCAGTTAGGGTGAGAAATGCTCTTCTGGGGTACTCTGTCAAACCTAGCGGAGTCAGTGTCTTTCTAGGCTAGAGAAATGGGCCACAAAGGAAGCAGCCCTTGGCTCCCATAGTCAAGGATTCATGTGACTAATGAGTCCTAGCTTGTTCTTTCTCTTCCTCTCTCTTTATGTCTTAGAGGTGTAGAGTGTTGGGCTCCCTATACTACTAGTCAGTCAGAGTTCACTTGTCTGGATTTGGGGAAGCCAGAGCACAGTACATCTGGAAGGAACAGTCTAGACAAAGGCCATGCTAAGACAGTGAGCTGTGGAGATCTCTGCCCTGCCGGGCCCTGCCTAGAGTACCATCTTTCCTGAGTGCCTGCCGTAGTAGTCCCTGGTTCTAAGTAGCCTGCAGTGAAAATCAGGAGAGAACCGGTAGAGGCAACTTTAGCCAGGTCTTCTAAATCACTGTTGATAAAACCTAACATTATGAGGCCAAGAGTGTGAAAGGTGAATCCACAGACATAGGCCAAGATGTCCCTGAATGCCACTGGGCTTGCTAGTCCCTTTTGGAACAGTATACCACTGCAAACAGGTTTGGAATGGAAGGTAAAGGTGGCTGCCTTCTGACTCTGTGGTAACCTTCAGTTATGATGGCTGCCTGTTGGTAGGGATGTGGCTAGGAGCAATGCTTTTCCCGTCCCCTGTGGCAGTGGACGAGATTTAACCACCTTTTCGAACACAATTGTTAGGCTGGAACAGGGAGTGCAGGCAGAAAGAGCAAGTATCAATGGTTTAAATGGCGTCTGTCTCTGTGCGACTCTCCTGACGTGAGGCAGTGAAACGCGCTATCGAGAAGGCCCGGAAAGTGGCTAAGTGCGTTTGACACACGCCAACTCCCTGCCTCCACACTGGATAATTGCATTGTCAACTGTTCAGCGAGGTGGCAGGTGACACTGCAGGCCGATTGATTGTCCCGCATCGCAGCTCCCCAGACTGTCAGCTCCCCAATCGATGGCGTTTACACAAGACACCGTAACTGCATCTGTAACTAATTCCAGTGTAAAACTCCCCGGAAGCTGCTGCCCCTGCCCTCCTGTAGACAAGCACTGGGCTCCAGAAGCCCCAAGACTTTGCTTTCTCCCCAGGCTCTAGTTTGGTTGGGAGCAGCAGGTGAGGAAATCAGTGGTTCCTTTTTTGTGGTTTCAGGTTCCAGGATGTTACTGCTCCCGGTAAACGGGCATCTCCAGTTTCTCAATCGATCATTTGATCAATTGATTAAATTAACACTGATTTCCCCCCCTCCTCAATGGTCCAAGAAGAAATGAGTTTATGGGAGAAGGGTCATTTTCATAAAATTTAGACTTCCATGTCATTTCTGCACTTAACCCTCTCCCACTCTGTCCAAGCACTCACGTGAGGGATGGGAAGGCTGCCAGGCACTGCTGACCATCAGACTTAGTTTGCCAGCCATTTTGTCCCTTTCACCTGGAGCAGAACCATGGCAGAGGGGCTTCCCTGGCGACCATCACTTTAGAGGTCCTAGGGCCCCAGTTGTTTCCTGCAGAGCAGCAGCAGGAGCGGCAGCTTGGCGGCTCTTCCCAGAGACTTGGAAAGGAGCTGGCTGTGCCATCTTGCCTCTGAGTACTGGCTTGGGATATTCCAGCAGCTGAGGACATAAAATGACTGTGGGCCCTCCTCTCCAAGATCGAGGAGGGGGGCAGGCTGGCAGGGGTGCTTTCGGCATAAAAACGGCTTTATGGCCGTTTCTTTTTATTATGATTCTGCCAGAAGTCAGCAAGTGACATTTCATTAAGAAAATAAAGTTTAATGTGCTGGGAAGGAGGTTGGAGCAGGTTGGGGTGAGTACGAGAGTGAAATTGGTGGTGGCAGCCTGCTTGGAACACCTGTGGGGACAGGGAGAGGTTCCCCACATCTGTCTCAGCTGGGGCATAGGAGCAGTGTTGGAGTAGACTGCTCAGGCCTTTTTTCCTTAGCTAACAAGATGTATCATGCCCGCCCTCTTTGCTCCCGGGTCAGAGGAACAGAAGGTGGCTGCCAAACTGGGGCAGACCTGTTCTGTGTCTCTGGGCCTGCCTTCTTAAGACATGGGCAGTATTGGCAGTGTTGAGCTGGTATTGCTGGTGTGCTGTGCGGGTGATGCTGGGAGTCAAGCTTGAGAGAGCCTGGAGGGCCTCAGTCTGGTGGGAAACACTGTCGTACATTACATATGATCTTAGAGTTGAGTCAGCTGGGATGGACATCGGGGAAGGGACAGGTATGAATACCTGAGGAAGTCGCCCCTCAGCACCTGGCGAAAGGGACCAGATCCTGAGTTCATACCAGGCCAGACAGGATGACCTCCAAAAGGTTGAAAGAATATTAGGTGAAAGGTCATTCCTTTAGCACGAGGAAAGTACTTCAGGTCACTGGGCTGCTTCACCTGGTAGGGCTTCCTGGGAGCTTTGGTTTCTCTGTTTAGCCAAGGGAACCACACTGGTCAGGGTGTACCAAAGAGCTCTTTCCTTTTTCTCACCCACAAGGCAGGGGTAGGCTAGGCTGAGCAGGAAACATGAGGCTGCTTCTGAGCTGCATATACTTGGGGGTGAGGGCTGGCAGGGTTTGGCAGGGCTTGTGGGGTGCGGACTGTAAATGAACCTGATAGCTACATTCTGATTGATGGTGGAGTTTGTCTCCTAAACTGTCAGAGGGTTTATAGAGGTGCCACTCACCTCGGGGTGGGAATTGCTTGTCAGGACACCTGGCTGTGAATAGGAGACAGAGCTGTAACTTGTGTTGTCTCAGCTTAATGGCTCTGCTGCTGACCTGCCCGCTGCCTCAAGTGTGCCGGTCCCTCTGGGTAGGGGCAAATGAGGACTGTCAGGGAAGGCAGATCCTAGGCACCGACTCTCAGACCATAGACTGAAGGGATAAAAGGCATGAGTCAGGAAACAAGCACTGCTTGCAAGCACATCCTGATGTCATGGAGGGAATGGCATGTGTGCAAATCTTTAGATATGTCTAGAACATAGTATGCGGGTTTCGTGTCTGCACACATAGGGTCTGAAGTGAGACTGTGGAGTAGACATGACGGCCTCACCGACCCGGCTGAGGAGCCTAGACTCGTGCATGCAGTGGGAGCCACCGGTGCTCGTGGAACAGGGAGGAAGAGTTGGACTGTGTGGTTAGGTGGGATGAGGCAGGAAGCAGACATTTCTGAGATCACTGGGCAGAGCTCAAAGTGTCTTCCTCGATGCAAAAGATCCCTTTGCTGGTCCTTTCGGGCAGAGTCTTCATTTTCCTTTGTCCCTGGCAGAGCTGCTGGTCTGGCTAGTAAGATGTCATCTGAGACCCCTAGGGCAAAGATGTGGGGACAGCTCTTTGGTCTCCAGCCTTGGCCTACAAAGAAGTGTGGTTCTGGGAGTCAGAGACCACCTGGCATATGAAGTGCGCTGGCTTGGTGAGGCCTTAGTTCACCCTTCCCTTTAGCCAAGAGTCTGCCTTTGGTTGGACCAAATGCCCCCTGGGGATCAGCAGACTGTCTGGGCTTCAGCCTGCCCAGTTCAGCCTAGTTGCCTTCGTGACTGCTCTGAGGGGCAGGTGTGCATGCCGACCCTCACTTGTCTGTCCTTTCTAATCCCTTTCTAACTACACTTGTCCAGGAATCTGGGCTGGGCGAGGTGGAGATGAATAATTAATGTCAGGCGCCTCAGACGCCAAATATTTGAACAGCTGCCTGGTGTTTTTGCTGGCAAAGGACCTGGTGGCCCAAATCAGGATGTTGGCTGGAGGGTCCTACTCTGTGGCTCTGATTGGCCTTCGCCAGCCTTTTCTCCTTTGATGGACCTCAGACTGGACAGTGAGCTAGAGGGAGGCCCAGGACCTATTCTGGAGTTACCTTTTGGACCTGAGTTTCTCTATCCTCTTTCTGCCCTTCCTGGAACTAGAAGGGCAGGTGTATGGGAGGCCTGTTACAGTGTCCTCTCGGGACCTGACGTAGTGTTTGGTTGTGCCGGTTTATAAGCGGAAACAATCTGGAGTTGTAGGCAGTACATTAAAAGGTGAGGGAGGGGGACAGCAATAAAGCCAGAAGTATCTGAATGTTGCTGGGTGGTAGTGGTTGCATGGCTTTAATCCCAGTTCTTGGGAGGCAGAGACAGGTGAGTTTCTTTAGTTCAAAGCCAGCCTGGTCTACATAGTGAGTTCCAGGACAGCCAGGGCTGTTATACAGAGAAACCCTGTCTCAAAAAACAAATATATATTAAAAAAAGAAAGAAAGACCGACCCGAATGTCTGCTTGTACATATTCCTGTCTAGCCTTGGACCTAATTCTTACCTGGAAGCAGAAGGGGTACCCTTGGCCTAGTTCTTGGCCTCTGGCCCTTCTTACGTTCTGCTTCCCACAGGCTCCGGCTTCGTCATGTGCAGTGGCAAAGAGAACCCAGACAGTGATGCTGACCTGGATGTGGATGGAGATGACACTCTGGAGTATGGGAAACCGCAGTATCCTTGGGGCAAAGTGGGGCAAACCGCCAATAACAAAAATAGCTGGTGCCTCTAAAGCTTTATCATACTCTTGAGCGAGTCTCAGCTTGGGGCAGGGCACTCGTGAGGACTCAGAGCCCGCGTGGCCTCCCGCAGCCTTGGATCTATTGTCCTTGACCACCATGCCAGATACACAGAGGCCGATGTCATCCCTTGCACAGGAGAAGAGCCTGGTGAAGCCAAGGAGAGAGAGGCACTCCGGGGTGCAGTCCTAAAGCAAGTGTGGGCAAAGGCGCGGGCAGTGTCTACAGAGTGATTGCTGGAGGCAGGCTCAGCTGTCCTCACTTTGTTCTTTCTCCTTTCCTCTAGTGGTGGTCCCCCTAGCACCCGCATCACACCTGAGTTCTCTAAATGGGCCAGTGATGGTAAGTCCTGACAAAGATGTCGTTAGATGGTGGTGACTGAATCCCAAGTCCTCATCTAGCCAGAGTATGAGTTGAACTTTTGTCCTTCCAGAGATGCCATCCACCAGCAATGGTGAAAGCAGCAAGCAGGAGGCCATGCAGAAGACCTGCAAGAACAGTGACATTGAGAAGTAAGTATGGTTGGCTGGGAGAGGGGCTCTTTGCTAGCAGGAAGGCCTGCTGCCAGGGCTTCTGGTCCTCTGAGTACAGCTCAGTCCTGCTGCCGTGGGCACACAGCCGGCAGTGGAGCCCAGCTGGTGCTAAGCGTGACTCTGTGAATTGATCACTGGGCCATGGCCCTGGGAGCCTTGGTGGAGCGAGGAGCAGTCCTTCCCTGCCCGCTATAGCTGCCCCTACCCGTGGAATGTGATGTATGGCCACCCAGCCCAGCCAGTGCACTTGATTCATCTCCAGTTTCTGTTTCTTAATCGGGAGCTAAATTGGTTTCATTTTTCTTGTCCCGGGTGGCGCTCGCAGCAGGTTTTAGGCAGGAGCGTTGGGTCTCATCACTTCCAGTAGGGATTTTTGGTCAGGGCTCTCCAGCAGGGAAAAGGAGATCCATTGTTACACTACCCGGGGCTGCTGGACAGCGCCGCAGGATTTGATATCCACTGGCCATCCTGCTGCCTTTCCAGAAGCCTGGGAAAGGCCAGTATTGGGCCAGGAGGTGCTGTTGTCCAGTCTGACTGGCTGGAGTGGCTGCCATTGGTCAGGGCTGATCTCCTGCACCTACCCCTCCCTCCAGCTGGAGGCTAGGTTCCTGGGGTTAAAAGGTAGCCTCTTCATTCTAGGGCCAGTCTTCCATCTTGCCTCCTGCCAGAAGAGTGGCTTGCAGGCCAGTGCAGGGCTGGGTCGGTGGCCTGGGTCACCTCCCATTTGTTTCCCTCCATTTTGTGTTGTCATAAATTCATTCCAGCCCGTTGTGCTTGATCAGTTTATCTCGGCCGGGGCCGCAAGTGCTGCTGGCATGATGTATGGGCCGCAGCGCAGGGCCCGGCTGCCCATGAATCACCGCAGCTGCTCCGTGTCAGCGCCGGAGCGGGCCATACGGATTCGGTGCAACCAGCTTGGGGGGGGGGTGACGTATGGATGTTTATTTAATAATTCTCTCCTACTCCAGCTGAGCGGGGCAGGCGGGGCTGTAAGGGGCGCCTACCCTCGTCTGGAGGGACTGCTCATAAATCAGAAAGACAAGATCATTAATCAAGGATGGCGCCCAAGGGGGAGGTAGGGGCCAGAGCCAGTGGCCATCCATGAAGGTGCTACCCACCCAAGGCTAGGGGAAGTCAGCATTTCTGTCCCACCTGTGTGAGCACAGGCTCTGGTGGGTGGGGCACTCTAGCACAGGCTCTGGTGGGTGGGGCACTCTAGCACAGGCTCTGGTGGGTGGGGCACTCTAGGACTGATCTCTGCTATATAGAGGTCTCCATTGGGCCTAGATCCACTAGGATTGATACTCTTGGTCCCATGACATTCTAGTTTACAAAGTACAGGTTCCTGCAAAGGGGAAAAGCCCATCCTTGTTGAAAAGTTACCAACAGTTCACATAGGAATGGCACGTAGGTAGAGCACTGAGCAAAATGCCCGAGAAGAAGCTAGCTGTGCTAATGAGGGAGAAGCGGGTAAAGACTTCCCAGAGCCTGAGATTGAGCATGGAGAACCTGCCGGGAACCTACGAGCACTAAAAGGAACTGGCAAAGCTTTTTCAATCTCTGGAGAAGTGGGGTGGATAATTATGGGCTCATTGTGTACAGCCACTAGGGAGTCACATTTCTGTATTGCTGCTGATACCCTAAAAAAATTAGCTTGAAATTTGCTGCACATCAAATGTTACTACTACCAGCTGGGCATTAGTACATTTCTGTAATCTCAACAGTCCAGAGGCCAAGAGAGAGGAGGGTTGTGGGTTTGAGGCTAGCCTGAAGCACATAGTAAATTTGAAGTTAGCCTGAGATATGTAATGAGACACCATCTCAAAAGCATGAAGCAGTAAGCACGTTCCCTGTATTCCCTTCTGACCAGTGTGGACACATTGTCCTCCATGCTAGCCAAATCGTCTCCACTACCACAGGCAGTCCTAATGGAACTCACCTTTTAAAGCTCTCCCGTTCTGTCAGGTCCCGTCCCACCCCAGGCTGCCCATGACTTAGCCATGCCCTGCTGCTGCCTGGAGAAGTTTCCCTTCTCCGTTTTCACCTGCTTGCCTCCCAGCCTGCATGAGCTCTCGGGCTGCTTGGCCTAGGCACTCTTCTCCCTGTAAGCAGGACGGCCTTGGTCTGCCACAGTCTGGGCAGGCTACCTGGTTTCTTCACATGTAAAATGAACATCTTCTCACAGGTTTAGGAGGTATAAATAATATAATTATTAGTTCCTCAGTAAAAATACCTGGCAGTTAATAAATACTTGATAAACGTTGGCTGTTCGTGTAGCATTGTCATTCCCTAAGGCACATCCCCAGGATCATCATTTCTGGGGCCAGGAAGCCTTTCTCTCCTTAGAGTGTTCCCTGGGGCTATTGCTTTTCAGAGGAGTGTGGTGGGTGGGATCTTTGAGATTATTCTAGCCATTCCTTCTCTGTGCTGCTGGGTTTGTTTCAGGATCATGGGCTTGAAACTACCTAGACTAGTTGGGTCCCACATCGCTGCTTTTGCCTGAAGGTTAGGCTGGCAAATGTTTCCTCATGCTTACATCCGCAAGTAGGTCTTATGTCACCAGTAAATAGTCTCTGGGAGATGTTTTTAGCAAGCAAGCTTTTGCCTTCAGGACACTCAGCCTCGCTAAGGAGACAGACACCTTTGCTGTCGGGATGCTAGGGTGAATGGAGTTGAAGACAGAACACCTGGAGGAGCTGGAGTGATAAAGCAGGGCTGGTGATTCCTGGAGAAGGGACCCAGAGAGAGCAGTATAGAGAGGCTGAGGGAGGGGAGGAATAGTTTATATGAATAGCATAAGGATGTGACAAATTACTGAGGAGAGATGCAGATAAGTTGGGCCAGTTGATGCTGAAGGAGACGCTAAAATGCTGGAAATATAAATGGCTGGATTGGCCTTTAGAATGTAAGTTTTGCCAGGGGCTGGCAGGATGAGCTCGAGGAAGGGCTACAGCAGAGAAGCGATTGTTTGGGTTAGTAAAGTGATCCTTAGAGCCCTTGTGGATGAGGAGCTGGAGGTGTGGCTCAGCTGACGGGATGCTTTCCCAGCATGTGAGAAGCCAGTCCCAGCACTTAGTAGGGGCAAGAAGTACTTTCTGTTTTGTTTTTTTGAGAAAGGGTTTCTCTGTAGCTTTGGTACCTGTCCTGGAACTAGCTCTTATAGACCAGGCCGGCCTCAAATTCAGAGATCCGCCTGCCTATTCCTCCCGAGTGCTGGGATTAAAGGCGGGCGCCACCACCGCTCAGCTTAAGAAATACCTTTTTTTAAAATGCCCTGATGAAATTTCATATTTAGAATGCTAATTTGAGAAACAAAGGGGGGTTAAGAATACTGGCTGTTCGGCCAGAGGACTGAGGTCCGGTTCCTACAAGGTAACACCTGTATGTCAGTTTACAGCCATCTGTACCTCTAGTTCCAGGGGATCTGATGCCCTCTTCCAGCCTCCACAGGCTCAACACTCATGCACTTAAAATTAAATTTTGTTTCATTTTTTCAAGACAAGAGTTTTTATGTGTTGTCCTGGAACTCACTCTGTAGACCCGGCTGACTGCAAACTCAAGAGCCCCTACCTCCCTAGTGCTGGGATTAAAGACATGCGACACCATGCCTGGCCAAAAAAAATTTTTTTTAATTTAATAAATTTGAAGATTTAGTTTTAAAAATTCAAGGTTACTCTTGGTTACATAGAAAGCTTGGGGCTAGCCTGGGCTATATGAGATTGGTTTGATTTGAGACAATATCTATGTAGCCCTGACTGGTCTGGAACTCCCTTTGTAGACCAGGCTAGCCTCAAAACTCACAGAGATCTGCCGGCTACCCATTTCTGCCTCCCAAGTGCTGGGATTAAAAGGTGTGTGCCACCATATCCAGGGTGACTGTTTCCTTTTTGTAAACATAAGGGTCACAGCATGGTGGTGTGTGGTGAGAGTGGGAGCAAGTGGAGATTGCAGAGAAACTAGCAAGGGGTGGACAGGTTTTGAAAGTTGAGGGTAAGGGGTTGGGATGGTCGCCAAGACTCCGACTTAGACATTCATTAGGTAGACACGCAGGAGTACTGAGTTCAGTTCTGCAGGGAGTAGCTGGCAGGCGGAGATGCTGAGAAGAGGCTCCCTGTGTGACTCTGGGTGGAGGGTACCACTGTGCATTGTCTACAGAATCACCGAAGATTCAGCTGTAACTACTTTTGAGGCCCTGAAGGCTCGTGTCAGGGAGCTTGAACGGCAGCTATCTCGGGGGGACCGATACAAATGCCTCATCTGCATGGTGAGTGGGAAGGAATCAGCGCCCTGTGGGTTAGGGAGGGTCTCGGCTGTATCTGGGCTCTCGGAGGGTGAGCTTGCTTCAGTGACCCCTTCTCTGCCCACCTCCTCCCTAGGACTCATACTCGATGCCCCTAACGTCGATCCAGTGTTGGCATGTGCACTGTGAAGAGTGCTGGCTGCGGACTCTGGTGAGGAGAGGGTGGGCAGCTATTAGAGCACTGGCCAGATGTTCACGTCTGTGGCTGCACCTGCTTGGGGGAGTTCAGGAAGACCTGAGTCAGGGTCCCCCCCCAAGTTGAATACATTGTCTGCCCTCTACTTCAGGTTTATTCTGTTCCCCCTCCATGGACGCACTGCACGCTCCCTTCCCACCCCAAGGCAGCCCTGGTGTCTCACATATATTGCTGAGACCCCAGATCAGAAGGAGGCTGGTGGTGGGTAAACCAGACCAGGGCCTCTGCCCCTCCCCCTCCCATTACTAAGCTCCTTCTGCTCCTGCCCTGTTCTTAGCTCGGGAGCAACCATTAAAATGTCGCCCGGAGACAGCAATAAAAGGCCCGGACGTGGGCTCTGTGTCCTGATCAAAGGCCGCGTGTAATCTCGTTAGGGTTGAGGCAGCCACAGCTGGACCCAGCCTTGTTCTCATTACCAGGGCTCCTGCTGCGGGGCTGGCCAGGCGGTTTGATCCTGGCGTCTCCCCAACACAGGAGCATGTCTGCCTACTCAGGCAGCCCATGCATCCCTAGCCTGGCTGACGGGAATGAAGTCGCACACAAACTGGTGCAGAGACATGGCTGCAGGCCCGGTGCTCATGTGCACAGACACAGATCACGCTCTGTCTCACGGAGCCCTCCCCCTTTTTCTCTCTTCAGGGTGCCAAGAAGCTCTGCCCTCAGTGCAACACCATCACAGCGCCTGGAGACCTGCGGAGGATCTACTTGTGAGCTAGCCATCCCAGCAGGCCTTGCCTCGATCAACCCCACCTGCCCCAGCCTCTGTGACAGTGAACCCCTTTCCCTTTGTACATAATTGCACACAGGTTCCCGGTGTACATACATGCACATACACACCCAAACACTCATATAGGACTCTGGAGCCAGAGTGGAGCAGCCTTTCCTGCGTGCTCCTTCTGAACTTGGGGACCATGCCTCTTTTGGCTCTGTTTCCAGTGTGGGGCAGAAAGGTAGGGATGGGGAGTAGCAGGACAAGGCTCCTGAGATCCTTCCCCTAGACTGACTGACAGACATGCAAACACCAGACTGAAGCACATGTAATATAGACTGTGTATGTTTACAATGTTGTGTATAAATGGGACACTTTGCCCTCCACCGCGTCCCCTTTGGTTGTATGATTTTCTTTTCTTTTTTTCTTTTTTTTTTTTAATGACTCCTGGAAGCAGTGCCCCCTTCAGGGCTGGCTGGGAGCTCGGCCCATCCACCTCTTAAGGTGCCTGCCTTTCCTCTCCCATGGCATCTCTTCCCTTTCCCATGTGCTCGGTGTTCAGTGGTGTATATTTCTTCTCCCAGACGTGGGCCATGTATGATCCTCCTTAGTCTTAGCTCATGGGGCTCATATGAGGAGCTGGGGGGTAGGGTGAAAGATGGGACCGAGCAGAAACAGGCTGCAGTCGGGCTGGCTGAGGGTGCCTGGCTGCCCAGCCTGCTGTGAAGAGCAACTCCTGGGAGTAGAGCGCTGCTCCGGGCGGAAGTGCTGCCTCCCTTGCCTTCCTGTGCGCCCTGTGGTGTGATGCTGTGTCTGTATATTCTATACAAAGGTACTTGTCCTTACCCTTTGTAAACTACATTTGACATGGATTAAACCAGTATAAACCAGCTGCTGTCTGTGTGTGAAGCCGTGCAGGGTGGTGGGGGTGCCCTGGAGCCTCCCAGCAGACAGAGGTGGGGCAGGGCTAGGAATCTGAACTCCTAGCTATTGATGGGCAAGGGCTCTAGGTTAATTCCTTATCGATGCAGAATCGTCAGCTCATTAATCACAAGAGAGGTCAGGGCTTGGGGTACAGAGGGGATATCAGCACTAGTCCCCAACCTAGGGCAGAACCGGCCTCAGACAAGTAGAATGTGCTGTGGGTCCTTGGCTCTCGGTCACCTGCTGAGCTTCCACCTGCCCAGATCCAGGTCAAGGACTGCTGGCTGCCTGTCCTGTCAATGGAGCGCCTTGGTAGTCAGCTCCACAGCCCCCACTGCCAGCCAAGTACCTGTGCCTTCCAGGCCTATGCTCAGAGTGTAGGTGAGCCCTCACCATAGAAACGCCTTGAGGAAAAGATGGTTGCTCAGACTCAAAGGCCATGATCCAAACTCGGCCCACTTTCTCAAATCCCTGCCTTTATACCCACTTCTGGGATGCCCACAATATAGAGACATAAGGTCTGGTTGGCAGCCCCTGCCTCCTTTGCATCCAGTAAAGAAGATGAGCTCTTGTTGGAACCTAGCAAAGGCCTTTTGTGGCCCTCACGCTCTGTGCTTGGTAGCACCAACTATCCTGAGCACAGCTTCTAGGGCCGGAAATGAGAGGACATGGCTTCCACTGTGAAGTACGGCAGCAGCCCTGATGGTGCCTGGGAAAAGGTAACCTGCTTCAGTGGTTGGTTCTGGGCAGCCAGACTTCTTTCACGTCTCTACTCTCCCCTTCCCTGCCTTGAACTCAGTGGGTCGTTGGCAGCTGCTTACCCCCACCCTGGGGCCAAGGACTCTTAATAGGGAGGGCACATTTACAGTGCAGGCATCTCACCAAAGCATGACTTAGGCTGTCTCATGGCACAGGCAACACTGCCACCTGTTGGCCACGGGTAGGAATGCAACCACATCTCCAAGGACTCGGAAAAGTAGCTCAGAACTGGAGGCTTGATGCCCTGCAAATACAGTTGGCCTCTCGAGACTTGGGGTCCATGACTCATTGGGGACTTAGGAGTCACCCACCCACCCACAGATCCCAACTGCTTGCCAAACTTTGAAAACCCTTCGTTGAAACCCAAGTCCCTTGATGACAGAAAGTTCAATCGACAAATATTTACTGAATGCCTAGCTTACCATGTGCCAGAATTGTGCAGCCGTGACTTGTAACACAGTAGATGGTAGGACTTATGGGGACAGTCATCTCCCCCTTCTGGAGGGTACTGAGTGGGAGTATCTTTTAGGAAATGGGAGTGTAATTTCAGCCGGAATCCCCGACCCTGGTTCTGGCCTAGACACATCCTCCTCCCTCCTACTGAGTATGGCGGCCTTTCTACTCTCCACTTAGTCTTCCTGTTAAATACAGAGCCATCAAATTCCTCAGATTCAATGGCCCCCTAACAAAGTGTGTGGTACCAGCCCCAAATACCCCAATCCTCAGACCTCATCTAGTGTCTGTCTCAGATTCTCAGACCACACAGTCAGAGACAACCTCTCTGAGTGACAGGCCAGATGGGAAACAGTGCTCACTGAGGAGCCTTGTCCTTCCAGAGAGATCACAGCCCTGCTTCCCGGCCTCTCTTGCTACTTAAGGTACCTTCTATTCAAGAAATCAAAATTCAAGCCAGGCATGGTGGCATATGCCTATCATCCCAGTACCTGGGAGCCGGAGACAGGAAGATCAGGAGTTCAAAGTCATCCTCAGCCACATAGTGAGATTGTGGCAGCCTGGTAGCTCTCTCCTCTCCTCTCTCTCTCTCTCTCTCTCTCTCTCTCACACACACACACACACACACACACACACACACACACACACCCCTAAAATCGATTCTGGGAACAAGTATAAAACTTTAGCTCTCCAGGATGATTAAGCTCTCGATCGTGCAGAGCTGCTGGAGAGCTGGGATCTGCCATCAAGCTGTCCACATAGGTGCTTCCTCCCAGTTAACGGCAGGGCCCTGACTGCATGCACGTCTGGAGTTTTGTCCAGAGGTCCATGCAAAGGGTTTTCACCACAATCCAGGTGTGTTTCCGTGTGTGCAGCTACACTTGTGTGCAATCTGCATGTGGAGACCAGAGGTAGGGTGTAATCCCTTAGGGATAATTCACCTTGGTTTTTGAGAAAGGTCCTCTCACTGGCCTGGGGCTCACCATTCGGCTAGGCTAGTTGACCAGTCTCCAAGTAGCTGACTATCCCCAATTCCCCAGAGGTGGGAAATTAAGTGTATGTCACCATGCCTGGCTTTTTTTAAAAAATGTGTTCTGGGTTTGAACTCATGATTGTACAGCCAGCACTTTACAACTATCTCCTCAGCCCCAGCTCCCCCCCTTTTCCAAAACAACTCTGGGGTTTAGTCTAAGCCATTCACCCGACACACACACTGTTAGCCTTTTCCAGCCCAAACACCATAAGAACACTGCATTTGTCCAAATGCAAGGCTGCCCCAGAAACTTGCCTGGCACTCCCACCCCAAGGTCTGTGGGAGCAGCCATGGCAGCAGCCCCCAGGACAGATGCAGGTTGAAGGGAGGTGCCCGACATTTATTCTGGAGCAGAACCTCAGCACTGGACACAGTTTTGCATGAAGTCGACACACAGACTTGTATAGTAAGTAGGATAGTCACGGAGGTGACTGACATGTGCAGATGACACAAAGTCTACTGAGCGCACCAGGACCTGGTGAGCCAGGCGTGCCGCTACCATGCGTTCCACGTCTCTGGCTGAGACCACCGCATCAGCTTTGGAGTAGAGGTAGAGCTCAGGCCAGTGGGAGCCTGAGTCCTGCAGCCGGTCATAGAAGTGGGTGTGGAAGAGGGCCGTGAACGGAGCGAGCAGGAAGTGGAACAGGACTATGACCATGGCAAAAGCCACCAGGAGCAACAGGCGCAGCGCAGCAGGCCAGCGCTCCAGGATGGTTGCCAGGGCCCTCAGGGCCCCTACCAGGTTGCGGTCACCAGGACCACTGTCAAAGATGGTGCCCACCACGTGCAGGTGGCTGAAGCGCGGGTGGGTCTGTAGGAGCTCCAGCACGTAGCGGTAGAGCATGACGCCGGCGTTGCTGAAGACGTGGAAGAGCAGTGGTTCCCTCTCAATCTCGTAGTCAAAGAGGAGCTCGAGCAGCTTCTGGGCCATCACACGAAGTGAGGGGATGCCCAGGGACTCAGAGAAGAAGACCATATGCCAGGGGGCCGTGTATCGGATCACAATGCAGCCCTGAAGAGACGAGAGGGACCAGGTCAGTCCCAGGGAGACGGTGGGGTGGTGGACACAATTTAGTCAGAAGCCAGCAGCTCTAATTCCACAGATCTGTCGTAGCTAGCCCACCAGTTGCAGGCCCAGGAGTGGAAGCACACGCAAGGCCTGTTTTGTTTTGTTGTTGTTGGTGGTGGTGTTTATTTGCTAGTTTTTGTTGTTTTGTTTTGTTTTTGAGATAGGGTTTCTCTGTGTAGCCTGGCTGTCCTAGAACTAGCTCTATAGACCAGGCTGGCCTCGAACTCACAGAGATCCACCTGCCTCTGCCTCCCCAGTGCTGGGATTAAAGGCGTGCTCAAGGCTGCTTTTCCAATACCCTGCTTCATGCTGTTCATGCTGCCTCAGCCTGGGATGGGATTTGACGCCTGAAGCTGACAGCATGTTTTGGAGACATCTGATCCAAATAGAAGAGTCTCTTCTCTGTAGTTCCTCCTATGGCTGTCCTCCTACCCCAGGCCTTGCATAGTTAAGGCCTTGGGTCTTGGAGACAGCGTGTTGCAGCTATTTTGCACCCCCATGAGACAGAGGGATGGCATGCAGGCCCCAGCCTTAGCCACCAGAGGGCGCTTCTGAGCCAGATCTGCTTAGCAGTCCTGTCCCCTTCCCTGCTGCGGTGCCCTGAAAACAAGAGGCCACACTGTCTGTTTTGGGGGATCTGACCTTTAATTATAGCTGGTTCCTGGACTTAGGATCATTCCTCACACTCACCTTAAAATTCCAAACAGAAAGAGAGGAAAGGAGGGAGGGGAACAGAAACAAAACAATGAAAGAAATTCTAAATCCAAAGAACAGTGTTGCTCTTAAATCCAAAAATCTAGGCCCAAGCTTACTTTCAGCTTCCATACCCTTACTGGCAGGACCCCTTGAAGGCCAGTTGGAAAAGGCACCAGATGCTACCCTGCCTGGGCCTTAACC
Organism: Microtus ochrogaster; assembly: GCF_000317375.1. NCBI lineage: Eukaryota > Metazoa > Chordata > Mammalia > Rodentia > Cricetidae > Microtus > Microtus ochrogaster. The sequence continues at coordinate 633,977 of NW_004949167.1, read as the reverse complement.
CCTTATTAATTTGTCCTAGCGACAAGGAGCCTCTCTGTCAGGGGCGTCTTAGTTGGGCAGGCTCTGGGGTCTGGCAGATCTGTGCTTAATTCTTGGCCCTGCCATTTATTAAGTGTCTGGGCAAAGAGTAATTTACTTCCTCTTTCTCTGTCTGGGTCCCCATCTATAATTGGGATGACAACCACCTCAAATGGTTATGGTAGAAGTTAAATGAAAAAAAAAAATGTATCTCAAGTGACAAAAATGGCACCTGGCACAAAGTGAATCCTCACAGAAATAACAAGGGGAGAGGGGTGTGGGCACAGTTCTCTGATGACCCAAACAAGAAAGGCCAGCCATGCTCTCCAGCCATAGACCCCTGGGCTTCCAGCCATGGAGGCACTAAAAACTCTCCGGGGGGGCTGCTGAAGACCACCCACACTCCCAAATGCCTGTGCCTGACAGAGGCTCTTTCCCCAGCAGCAGGTGGGTCACACACTCTTACAAATATACCCTTACCGCCCAGTCTCCGGTGAGCCAAATCAAATCACAAGGGGAATAGAGAGTTAAGGAACACAAGCATTAACTGCAGAGTTTGGCCCTGGACTGGACTCTGGGGTTGGACAAATCAGCTGCCTGAGATGCTTCGGGAACCTGCTTCTTGAGTGTCCAGACAGGAACTGGAGATGGGACGCAACGAGAAGTTACTAACAGGACTAGACGGAGCGCACGGTCTAAAGGAAAGCAGGCCACACACAGTAACTACATCCTACTGAGATAATCGACAGAGAAAACCTAGACGGACGCACCTCTTACAGGGTAAGCTCAGGCAGTCTCTGGGTCGTAGAAAATAAGGTGGTGTTTTCTTTCAAATAAAAAAAAATGGAGTTTTAGACTGGAAAACTTTTCTTAGCACCCATCCTCTTTGCCAGGGGTAAAGGCAGCCCTTCCTCTCTGAGGCTGTCCACCTCAGCTCCTGTCTCCTCTGGGACCCTTCACCCACTTTCTTCCTCACACCTTCTGCCCACATAACGGCCTCATTCTCTGCAAAGGCCGCCCACCTTCCCGAAGACTCTGTCTGCCGGCCTGGCATGCCCTCTGGGGTTTGCACGGCCATCCACTCCCCTTTCCCTGTAGAAGTCTCTTCATTAAGTCTGGGTTCCTCATGGCTTCCCTAAACTACTCCTGCTATGTCCCATCACCCTAGAACCTATGAACTCTCTTTTAATGTTCTTGTCTCAAAACCACAACTCTTTACTTATAAAGAGCCCCAGCCTTGTCCCTGGTACGCTTCTTCCTATGAGCTTGGCCCCAGACTCCTCTGCACCCGAGTCACCAAAACCCCTTCACACTACTGACCTCCAGTGCCAGCACTCCAAATTGTCCCTCCACACACTCTGCAGCGAAGGGCTCTCTCTCTCTCTTTCTCCTCCTCTCTCTCTCTCTCTCTCTCTCTCTCTCTCTCTCTCTCTCTCTCTCTGTGTGTGTGTGTGTGTGTGTGTGTGTGTGTGTGTGTGTGTGGTTTTTCAAGGCAAGCCTTCTCTATATAGCCTTGGAACTCGCTCTGTAGACCAGGATGGACTCAGAGATCTGCCTGCCTCTGCCTCCCAAGGGCTGGGCTTAAAGACGTGTGTCACCACCACCCGGTCAGCAATGGGCTTTCTTAATGGCAAACCTAGTTTCACTTCACAGTCTCACTTAATCCTCTGTGGACCAGGCCCTGGCATCGCCTCTAAACATATACACTTTGTCTCCTTGATTTGTACCCCTCTGAAGGCTACTTTGAGGAGATCTGGCTATACATGTAAAAGGGGGTTTTCCACACTGCACCTAGGCCCTCCTGGGGCTCTTGCTGGCTACCACAACCTCCACATCTGAATTTTAGAGAGGCCTAAAAAGTGTGATTCTTCTCTGAGGCCCTCTGACCCCAAAAATGGGAAAGGAAAGGGAAGGCGCAGTCAGTCCTAAGCTCACCTGGTCAGGAAGGGAAGACGTCCTAGGAAACTAAGTCTGGTGCACCCTACCCTGGCTCCTGCCATTCAAAAAGCCATGGTCAGGGATGTGGGGTGTGAGCTTACTCTACAACCAGGGAATACATCAAGGCCCCGGGGGAAGGAGAAACAGGTCAAGGGACTGGAACAGCAGCATGAGGACATGGTGTCATCCTGACAGAGTCCCGAGTCCGCTGTCTTCCTCACGGGCCTTCAGCACTACTCTAGGGTGGTCAACCTTTGCTCCAGCCCAGAGGGGAAGCCGCCAAGCTTAATGTCCCCCACAAAGCACCCAAGAGAAGCAGAGGCCCACATCCCAGGCAAGCACTGGCCCCAGTACTCACCCTTTTGTGGTAGATGGCGCTATACTTGGCCAGATTCTTGTCCCTGCAGCCACCCCAGCCCAAGAGAATCACCACAGGCAGCTGCTTCCTGGCCTCCTTCCCCCCTTGGCTGGGGGTCCCTGAAACACAAATGGAGACTGTCAATACAGGCAGGATTGGGGTTCTGACCAATCGAGGGTTGTAGGAAGAAACCAACAGGTGGCCCAGTCTCTAGGTGGCTCCTGGCCAAGTGCCTTTTCATCGACCTCTGTCGAGGCGCCGTAGCATCACCGGAGAAACCCACATGAGGATGACATATTTCAGTAACTCAAATCCCATGAAAATAAAGTGACTGCCCTTTCCAGACAACATCACCTCCCATCCCAGGGAACCATGACCTATGGGCTAAATCAGACTGATTTCTTTCATTTTCAAAGACTACATTTATATCTTTGTGTGGAAAGGGCCATGTGTCCAAGGTGTGAGTGTTTGGGGTCAGAGAATAACCTTTGGAGTTGGTTCTCCTTCCTTCATGTGGGTCCTGGGGATCGAACTCGAGTCGTTAGACTTGGCAGCAAATGCCTTAGCCCATGGAGCCATCTCGCCAACCACTGTTTTCTATGGTCCATGAGCTAAAATGGTACGTGTTTGTGTAGTGTATGCACTTGTCCATGTGGTGTGTGCATGCACTGTGGATGCTAGAGGTCACTGGGGATCTTTCTCAATCCTCCACTTTGTTTGTGGAGTAGTCTTTCAGTGAACTCAGAGCTCATCGATTCATCCAGGCTGGCCAGCCGATGAGCTCCAGGATCCACTTGTCTTTGCCTCCCCTCAACACTGGGGTCACAGATGTATGCTGCCCTGCCCAGTTTGACAGTGGTCCTGGGGATATGAACTGCAGACAATTTATCCATGGGCCACCTTCCCAGCTCCAAAAATGGTTTATTTGCTTTTTTTGTCGTTGTCTATTTTACATTGCTGGGGATCAAGCTGAGGGCTCCACAGTAGTCTACCACTGAGTACCTCAAGCCCAGGCTTTTACTTCTATGTAGATCAGACTGGCCTCGAACTCACAGAGATCCCTGTGCTTTTGTCTCCTGAGATTAAAGGCATACACCACTATGCCAGGCACCTACACTTTTTACATTTTTAAATGGTTAGAAAAAAAAATCAGTGTGGCAACACATACCTACAATCTAGCACACAAGAAGCTGAGGCAGGGGGACTGACTGGTGGAGAGCTGCCTGGGCTACATATGAAAACACAGTCTTCAAAAAAAAACCACAATTTAAATTTCTATGTATATATCTGGGCATGGTGGCACATGGATCTTTGGGATTTGAGGCTAGCCTGGTCTACACAGAGAGTTCCAGGACAGTCAAAGCTACTTAGAGATACCCAATCTAAAAATAAATAAATAGCAGGTGGTGGCGGCACAAGCATTTAGTCCCAGCACTCAGGAGGCAGAGGCAGGTGGACCTCTGTGAGTTCAAGGCCAACCTGTTCTACAAAGCAAGTTCCAGGACAGCCAGGGCTACACAGAGAAATCCTGTCTCAAAAACAAATAAGCAAACACATAAATCTATAAATTTACAAAAAGTCTCATTGTGGTGTCTGAAACTGTAGATCAGTAGCAGACAGCTTGCCTGGCATAAATCAAGCCGTGGGTTAAATCCCCATCACCTGAGCATGACTGCGGGGCACACACACAGTTTTATTGGGGTCTGGAGATGTAACTCACATAGCAGAATGCTGGCCTAACAAGTGTAAAGCTGTGGGTTCACTCTCCAACTCCTTAAACCCTGCACAGCAGTACATGCCTGATACCTCAGCACTTGGGGAGTGAATTCGGGGGGATTAGAAGTTCAAGGTCACCTTTGCCAACAGAGTGAGTTTGAGACGAGTCTTTGCAAACACAAGACCCTGCCTAAAAATAAATAATAAGTAAATAAATAAGTTACGCTGAAACATAACCATTCTTATCCAATTTATCTACTGTCTATGGCTACCTTCAGATGAAAACAGCACCGACCACAAAAGACATCGAGGCTCGCAAAGCCTTAACTATTACTGTCTCTTTACAGACAAAGTTCCTGCATTCATGCAAGTTTAGCCTCTATAACACCACGGTGCAGGTATGCTGTGTAGTTTCCTTCTACCCACCCTGAGCACCGCCAGGGTTAGCTCCAGCCCCAGCTGGAAGCATGTCTCCTTCAGTGATAGTCTTAGGAGCACAAGCTGCCTGCACCATGCCTGTCTGAAGAGCCTCCCCAAAATCATGCACCACCTACCTCATTTTCCCTGCAAGTGAGTGCCACCCCCTCTGTGGGGCATTTGCACAAGGACTGACTGTAGCTAGACAGCCGACCTCTAAAAAGGCCTGGCATGTACCCTCCCAAGGACCAAGCCACTTGGCTATGCTCAGCTGACACCTGAAATTTATTGATGCTAGTGGTGACCTGGCAACACTAAATTTCAAGGCTAGTTACGAAGACGGTAAATATAAATCACTAACCTTTAGACAAAAGGAAGACAACAATTTCCTGTGGAAATTAATGTGATTGAACTGTTCAGTGTTCCTGCTCTTGAGGAGCACGACTCTGGCCTTCAGAGATTAACTGCCTGCACCCACGGGGCTCTAGGCCAGATGGAACAGAAACTGCCAGACCCTCAGCCCCTTGCAGACATGCGCTATCCCTTCCAGGCTCTACTAACCCAGGTGGCTCTAAACAATCATAGCCTTTCTTATCCCTGTGCCCCTCTACCTTCTGCCAGGAGGGCACCTCAGGATCTGCACTATGTGGGTGGGGACCAGCCCAGCCTTGCCCACCACTGAAGCTCAGGCAGCTGCAGGCTCCTGGGTTAACCCATGGGACGGACCTCTGGAGTGAAGCCACCGACCGGATTTCATATCCACCGGATATGAAATATATGATCTAGGACTCAGCTCTGGGGAGAGATCCATGAAGACACCAGTGCCCGGACATCCTGCCCACTCCCAAAGCCTAAGCACTCCCTCCTGAGAACCAATCTCTGTGCCCACCAGCGGCTGTTCCCAATATGCTCTTCACTGGCTGCGGGGAGTGCACACTGCCCCTCTGCAGTTCATAAGTGGAACCCAGTGCCATGCGCACAATAGGCAAACATCTTCGCAGTAGGCTTTACCCATAACTGTCCCTTTAGATCCTATACATGGACATTCTATAAAAGCAACCTTTAAAATGTGGCTGGGAGAGGGATAGTGGCCAAGGAAAGTCTACCTGAGGAAGTCATGTTCCCTGCCATGCCTCAAAGGTCCAGTGGGGGCATGCAGGGTAGACAGAGGGCATGGGCAGGGCAGGGCTGTGGTAAGCCATCTCGGCCACAGGAAGCAGCCCTGGAGCTGGGACCCTGGAAGACGGAGAGCAACAGGCAGACGGGCAGCAAAGAGCGGGACTGGGTCTGATTCCGCTGATTTGGGGGCTTTATACCATAGCAATAAAGAGAGAATAAAAGTTCTGGGGTGGGAAAGGGGCACGACCCAATCTGTTACTGATCATGGTAGACTCACACACGTGTTTAATGTCTGTCACTCTCCCCTTATCCAGCAGACTCTGCAATGCAGGACATGACATCCACCACGTTTGTCACCACAAGCCCGGTGGACAGCACCATGGCTGGCCTGCACAGAAGCTCAGCAGCTATACGGTTATCACACCCCCCCATCCAACCATGAGACGAGTGGGGTGCACACACCAACACCATGCTCTCCTTCCACGCACGGGCAGTGCTTGCTGGAGAAGCTGGGCTGCTATGGCAGGGCAAGCGGTGGCAAAGGAGGGAAACAAGGATGGGGGAAGCCAGGTGGGCGTGGGCCACCACATTAGTCCCAGCACTCAGGAGGCAGAGACAAGGGGATTTCTATGAGTTCGAGGCCAGCCTGGTCTATAAAGCAAGTTCCAGGACAGTCAGGGCTATTACACAAAGAAACCCTGTCTCAGAAAATGAAAATAAACAAAAAGGAATAGGAGAAGGAAATGACAGGGAGACAGTCACAGGCGTGGAGTGGTGTTACACACTTCGAATCCTAGCGCTCTGGAGGTTGAGAACTCTAGACCAGCCTGACCTACACAGCAAGAAAAAGAAAACAGATTCATAATCATCTTGAAACACGCGAAATTTTAGTAGGTCACAAACATCAGCATAAGAATTAAAACTAGGGGCCGGAGAGATGGCTCAGTGGTTAAGAGCACTGACTGCTCTTCCAGAGGACCTGGGTTCAATTCCCAGCACCCACATGGCAGCTCACAACCATCTATAACTCCATTCCAGGGGATCCAGTGTTCCCTCTTATGACCTCTGTGGGCACCAGGCATGCATGTGGTGCACGGATAAACATGTAGGCAGAGCACCAACACACATAAACTCCATCCTGTCAGAAAGGAGAACATCTTGGGATCTTGGCTGAGCAACAGTTTTGGGCATGACGCCAACATTACAGAGAACAAACAAAGCAGATAAGCTAAGATTTCAATGTCTGCACTCTTTTTAATTTTTATTTTACCTGGGTGAATATTTTGCCTGTATGTGTGTATGGTGCATTGTGTGTGTGCCTGTTGTCTACTGAGGCCAGAAGAAGGTGCTGGACACCCTGGAACTAGATTAAGGTGGCTATGAGTCTCCAGATGGATGACAGATACAGAACACAAGGCTTCTGAGAAGGCAACAAGTGCCCTTAACCTATAGGCCATTTCTCCAGGGCCAACTTACTTTAAAGAACACCTTCAGAAAGAAAGAACGGGGGAGGGGGAGAAAGAAAGAAATACTCACCTCTGATATGGTACTTGCATTCATAATATACTTAAAACTCTTAAAACCTAAACTAACAAATAAGCAGGTGTGTGTGTGTTTGTGTGTACGTGTGTGTGTGTCCATTGTGTGGGGGGGAGCAGAGAGAGAGAATACACGTGTATATAAATGAGTCTGGTATACATATGTGAGGTGTGCACCCTTGTATGGGCATGGGCACCCATACACACATATGGAAGCCAGAGGAGGACATGAAGTATCCTGCTCTGGAACTCTCTACCCTATTCTTTGGGGTACGGCCTCTCACCAAGCCTGGGGCAAAGCTGGCAGGGAACCCCAGTGACTGTCCTGTCTCTCCTGCTCCCCCAGCATGAAGGTTACAGGAGCTTGTGTGTGGCCATCCCCAGCTTTTTACACGGTGCTGGCACCGAAGCTCAGACCTCCTGCTTGCACAGCAAGAGCTCGTCGTCACCAATGACGAACGAATGTGTACATGGAAAGATGTTTATCTTCATAGTCATTAGGGGAACGAAAGCCAAAACTACAGTGAAACATCACTTGATGCTTACAAGAAGAGCTATCACCAAAGTCGGAGGGTGAGAAGCCCTGCTAGGGAAGCCAGCCCTTCACACTCCTGGTAGGACGGGGACATGATATGGCCACTTTGGACAAGAGTTTGGCAGTTCCTCACATAGCTGAAATGCATTTAACCCAGCAGTTCTGAGGTAGACGCAGAGGACCTGTGAATTCAAGTAAAACCTGGGCTGCCAATCAAATTTCCAGTCAGCCTGGCACACACAGCTATACTGACCTGGCTGGTCTTACGTCAACTTGACACAGCCAGAGTCAACTAAAAGAAAGGAGCTTCCATTGAGAAAATGCTCCACAAGTGTAGGGCATTTTCCTAGTGGGGAGGCTCTGGCCCACTGTGGGTGGTGCCACCTCTCAGCTGGTGCTCCTGGGTTCCACAAGAAAGCAGGCTGAGCAAGCCATGAGGGGTAAGCTGGTAAGCAGCATCCCCTCCATGACCTCTGCATCAGCTCCTGCCTCCAGGTCCCTGCCCTGTTTGAGTTCCTGTCCTGACCTCCTTTGATGATTAACAGTGATGTGGAAGCTTAAGTCAAATAAACCCGTTCCTCCCCAAGTTGCTTTGGTCACGGAGTTTCATCACAGCAACAGAAACCCAAACTAAGACAAAGATTCTATCTCAAAACACTGAGTCACTTGTGACCCAATAATTAACCCCTAAGAACTGAAAACCACAGTCCATGCAAAAGCTTGGATGTGAATTCTCGTAGTATTCACACCGTGTGAAAGGGACGTGCCATGCAAAGGAATACCATTCAGTCATGAAGACTAAAGTGCTACCCAGCTCTGCAGACGAGCCTTCAAAACACCATGTTAAGGGAAAGGAGGAAAGGTCAAAAATAGCAGATGATTCCATTCATATAAAATAGCAGATGATTCCAGAAAAGGCAAATCCATGGAGACAGAGGGCAGACCTGTGGTCATCAACAGGCGGGAGGAGGGAGGGAGAGTGACCACCAATGAATCCAAGATTCCTTTTCCAGTGTAAAAACTTCTAGAATTGGGTCCTATTGATGTTTTCACAACTCTGTGGACACACTAAAAAACAATAAATTGTACATGTTAAGAAGATGTACTTTATAATATGTGAATTATATCTCAATATTTTTTATTTGTAACTGAAAAAGTAAGCTGCAAAATACTATCATAAAAGAATATCATCTAAGTGTACACACAGCCATTCTAAACAAGGCAAAAAACATCAAATATTAATGGCAAATCTCTCTGAAAATTAGACACAGTTTCTTTTTTGAGCCAGGGTCTCACGGCCTTGAGCTTGCTGCAGAGTTGAGGAGCCTTGAGCTCTGATCCTCTTGCCTCTCCTCGCTACGTGAGGGATTACAGATGTGCACCACCACAGCAGGCTTACAGTTCTTTTATTCCATGGGTTTTAAACCCATTTTCTAAAAAAAAAAAAAAAAATGGGGCTGTGGTTGTCTATCCTGGGTAAGACCCTGAGATACTGCAAAAGCAAAACAAAACAAACAACAACAAAAAAAAAGATTTCAAAGCAAAGAGTATCAATTTTGCAAGGGAAACCATTTCAGAACTTCAGTAGGGAAGGTAGTCCCATCAAAGCCGCCAAGCCAGCACGGTTAAGGATACCCAGAAGCCCTTGGGAATGAAGAAAAATTCTTTTCTACCCTGACACTACTTGAGCATGCTACAAAAATAACTCAATCCCAGGAAGCCTGTCGTCTGTCAAGGAATAACGGGACGCTGGAAACACAAGAATTACAAATATGTCTGCTGTTCAGCAAGCAGTTCAAGTCATAAACTAAGGCATAAATTAGATTGCGTGTGTCCCAGGGGCGTGTGGAGAAGACAAAGAGGGCCGACATGACACAGGCTGTTTTTAATGGGAGGTAAGAATCAAAACCACAAGGAACGTACGTGCTTTTAAAATGCAAACTAGAAAATGATCCCCCATCACTCCCCCAGAAATCCTCTCTAGAGTCTCTCTGCTCCTATATTTAATCCGAACGACTTTAAGTTTGGATTTTGAGATAACACAGTGGAACTGTGTTCCATCTAGGAACCCACACCGCACAAAGCCATACATCAGTCCACATCTTTACCTCTGTGACTATGGAACAGACCTGAGCTAAGTCCCCAATTCCTCTCTCTGTGAAATGGGGTAATACTCACTACAAAGAATTCAGCAAGATCATGACTACAGAAGGCTCAAAGAAAGTGTTCAATAAGAGAAATGATTATTACTCTGCCGCATGCCCACTGTAGAAAAAGTAGAAAATGAACATCAAATAAAATCACAATCACACCCTTTGCCGTCCGCTTGTTTTCGCTCAGTGATATATTTTAACACCCTTCCCTGGCAGTTTATATATTTTTACACCATTATTTTCAGTGGCTGCAGAACAGCTGTAAAATGTTTTCATAATTTATGGTGACCAGTCTCCCATTATCGAACATGATGTTGTTCCCAATTTGAGGCTATAATAAAAATACTTCGGTGGACACCCTGTCTTTGTGTACAGCTCTCTCTGCGGCATTGCATCCCGGCAGCCCTTCCTTGTGCCAGGCAAAATCTTCACGCTCACAAGCTCTGGAGTAAAGGCTCTCGGGCTGGAGAAGGGGTCCTTGGAGCAATGTAGTTCACATCCTCCATACGTCCATCCCTCATCTGTGAAACACGATGAAGCGTACCCCTCCTGCCAGGGTGACACAGTGAAAGGAGGTCGCAAAGAGCCAGCATGTGGATGGGGCACAGCATGGACAACCTCAGAGGATGACAACTGCGAAGGGCACACTAGGCCTGGACCTCAAACGCAGGGCTTTTAATGCCTTTGTTAACAGATGGAAGAAAAGGCATGAGAACTTGAAAATAAATAAAACCTGTGCTTCAACAACACACTAAAACTGGAATAATTTCCAGAAGACTAGCGTGGTCCCTGCGCAAAGATGACATGCTATATATGAAGCACTCAGTAGGGCTTGTTTTGTTGGCGTTTTTTGAGACAGGGTTTCTCTGTGTAGTCCTAGCTGTCCTGAACTCTCTCTGTAGAGCAGGCTGGCCTCAGACTCAGAAGATCCACCTGCCTCTGCCTCCCGAGTACTGGGATCAAAGGCGTGTGCCACCCACCACCCAGATGTGTTCAGCGCTTTTTAAATAAATGAATAAAACACTTTGGAAAAAGGTGGCAGTTGCAGCAATATTTGGGGTCCTACAGATAAGAAGAACAATTATTAATTGTCCCTTCCTTCCTTCCCTCCTTCCTTCCCTCCTTCCCTCCCTCCTTCCTTCCCTCCTTCCTTCCCTCCTTCCCTCCCTCCTTCCTTCCCTCCTTCCTTCCCTCCTTCCCTCCTTCATCTCTTTCATTCTTTTTCTTTTGAGACAGCGTCTTGCTCAGACTAACCTTGGAATGGCAATCCTCCTGCCTCAGCCTCCCCTGTGCTAGGATTATTACCATATGCATTCATATCTGGCCACCTCCTGAGAGTCTTGACTTCACTACCAAAGCTTGCCAAGCCTCCCTTAGACTCGTGATCCCTTGCTTTGGCACTTCTGATGACCACCATGGTCCTGTCAGCCCTCTGGGAGCTCCACCCCTTCAACACTGGCCCCTCATGATGGTGGTGGGGCCCAACACTGCTTCCTGGAGCCAGCAAAAGCTTGCTGAGTTTAAAGATATGGCTACATTTCTTTGACCCTTGCCACTGGGTAAAAGAGAAGGCTGGAACCCCTAAGTCACCTTGGGGGGCTGCCTTCGGGTCTTCTGGTAACTCAGTGGGTGAGAGCCTTGTCTTCAAAGTTTCTGTGAATTTTGCCGGGTCAGCATACTGTTGGAAGATCAAATCCAAGACCTCACACATTAGGCCCAAGTGTGCCCAGCCTGGACCACAAAGCCCAGGGCTCTGAATGACTCTAGACCACCGCTACACGGTTAGTAATGGCTGCTCACCAACTGGCAAACGACTGCAGTACTTGGCTCTGTGCTTAGATTTCCTCCTATTCGGGGAAAGGGTGAGGCAATTCCAGAAACTAAATATGACTGGCTATCCTGCACACTTCCTCACTAAAGAGCAACCACAAAGGAAGGGCATTCTCTGCCCTGGGCCTTCCGAAGAGTCATTCCGTGCAGCCAGGGCAACCTGCAGAGGAACTTTCTACAGAGCAGAAGCCGATAAGTTCAGAGACCATAGCACACAGGTTAGGGTTGAGTTAGGGTTAGGGTTGGGTTAAGGTTAAGGTTGGGGGTAGGAGTGGAGTTAGGGTAACAGGATTAGGGGTTAATCTTGGAGTTATCATTAAGGTTGGGGTGCAGATTAGGGTTACAGTTGGGAATTCAGGTTTAGAGTTCAGGTTAGAGTTAGGTTTAGGGTTGGGGTTAGGGTGACGCATAGGTTTAAGATGAGGGTTGGGATTAGGGTAATGCATAGGTTTAGGAATAGGGTTGGAATTAATTTTAGGGTTGGATTTAGGGTTTGGTCGGGGTTAGGTTGGAGTTATATTTAGGGTTGGGATTATGGCTCAGATTGAGGTTGGGTTTGAGCTGGGGTTAGTATTGGGATTATTGTTAGGGTTAGGGGTGAAGCTAGGGTTAGGGTTGAGATTTGGGTTAGGGGTTAGGTTTAGGCTTAGGGTTAGAATTAGGGTTATGGTTATGGTTAAGGGTTCGTGTCAGGGCCAGGTGAAGGTCAGATTCAGGTGTAGGGGTCAGGGGCTAAGGTTAGGTTTGAACCTAGGGTTATGGTTCAGGTAAAGATAAGGTTAGTGTTTAGTGTTAAATTAGTTTTAGGTTTTGTGTTTCAGTTGGGCTGTAGCTTTGGTTAAGGTTGTGGTTAGATTTGGGTTTAGAGAAATAGTCCCTGACCTCCATATTATCTCTGGAGCATGCATTCTGGAAAATAAGCAGAAGAAACAACTGAAAGCCCTCGTCGTACTTCATTCTGGAGAGACAGTTCAAGGAGGCATGAAAGTCGTCTAATAGGGTTAGGGTTTGTGGGGAAGGCTTGGGTTTCTGTTAGAGATGGCTTAATGTTAGGGTTAGGGTTGGAGCTAGGGTTAAGGTTATTGTTGGCCTTATATTTAGGATTAGGGTTGGAGCTAGGGTTAGGGTTAGCATTGTGTTTAGGCCTTTGGTTGTTGTTAGGGTTAGGGCTAGATTTGGTTAGAGTTAGGGATTAGGGTTAGGGTTAGTGTTGGATTTAGTTTTAAGGATGAGATTGGGATTGGGTTAGTTTTAGTGTTATACTTCTTGTTTAGGTTAGGGTTAGGGATACAGTTAAGGTTAACATTGGTGTTTAGGCTTAGGTTGGGTTGGGTTAGAGTTAGGTTTGGTTTTACATTTATGGTAGCATTGGGGTTTAGGCTGGTGTTTGATTTGGGTTAGGGTTGGGTTTGGATTGGTGTTACAGTTAACAATAGTATTGGGGTTTAGGTTCATGTTTGGTGAGGGTTAGTGTTAGGGTTGGGTCATGGTTTTGGGTAGTTTCGGTGTTTAGGCTGTTGTTGGGTTTCGGTTAGAGTTAGGGTTTGTTTTACAGTTAAGGGTAGCATTGGTGTTTAGGCTGGTGTTGGATTTGGGTTAAGGTCAGGGTTTTGACTGGGATTACAGTTAAGAGTAGTATTAGGGTTTAAGTTGCTGTTGGGTTTGGGTTAGGGTCAGTGTTTGGACTGGAGTTACAGTTAAGGGTAGTATTGGGTTAGGGTTATGGTCAGGGTTTGGATTGGGGTTACGGTTATGGGTAGTATTGGGGTTTAGGCTGGGATTGGGGTCGGGGTTTGGGAAGCAGTCCATGACCTCCAATTTAGCTCTAGTCTTTACACTGAGAGGGCAGTAGAAGCAACAATGAAAGCCCTGGAGGTTTTTCCTCTTTGAGGAAAGATTCAAGGAAGGAAGTTGTCTCTTAGAAAGGAAGAGGACTTACTCTCCAGATGGTAACCATAGTTGTGAAGCCACTGCTCCCCATCCCCTCTCTCCAGAAATCCACAGCTCTGCAGGGTGCCTCTAATGCATCCCTCAGGCACCAACAACTCACCCTTGGCAGTGACACAGCAAACGCCACACTGACAGAAGCAAATGAAGACTGGTGTGTTGAAGAACAGGAAGTGCTGGCTAACGAGTCCTCCAACAGGCCCTGGTGCCTGGGAGGAAGCATCCTTCTTCCAACAACACAATGTCCTACTGTGGGATGTAGAGTAACTGGCCCCTTGGATGTCTTCCAGCTCTAAACCCCAGTCTTCTAAAGCAACAAGGGGAAGCACATTGGAGGAGAAGCCATTCAGTTCCAGGGACACACATGCAGCCTCTACCTTATTGACCTTCACAGTCCTAGGGGGTCGTCATGATTATTTTTAGCTGACACAGAAGAAATGCATGGCTCAGAATGATTCAAGGATGTGCTAAAGCCGGGAGTAGCAGTGCGCATCTTTAATCCCAGCACTTGGGAGGCAAAGCCTGGAAGATCTCTGTAAGTTCAAAGCCAGCCTGGTCTATAATAATGAGTCCCAGAACAGTGAGAACTACACAGGAGAATCCATCTCCAGCATCATTATCATCATTATCATCATTATCTACCAAAGCCAGTTCCAGTGGCACGTGCCTAGAATGCCAGCTACTAGGAAAGATTGAGCAGTATTTGTAATTTCAAGCTTATTTAGGCAGTTGAGTACGTTCAAGGCCAGTCTAGACAACAGGGTGAGACTGTCAAAATAGGAGGGCTGAATTGGTGAGATTGTCCAGCATGTGCTAAACCACATGACCTGAGTTAGCTCTCCAGCCCCACAGAGAACCAACTGTCCTCTGTCCTGTGCACACACACTATGGTGAGCATGCACACACAAATAAATGTGTAACTAACTTTAACAAGGGCTAAGAACAGCATAGTGGTAAAGCAACTTGCCTTAGCCATGCGTCAGGCCCTGGGTTCAATCCCCCAGTCCTGTCAAAATAAATAAATAATAAAAAAAACTTGCCAAAGATAGAGAGCTAGTAAGAGGTAAGGCAGAAATGCAAACCAAGATAGTCTCTACCCACCTGGGCAGAGAGAGAACCCTTGTCCTTCTGGCCACACAGAAGGGGGAGCGTCAGCCCTTTGCAGCTAACGGCTCTGCAAGGCTAGTAATATTAACTGACTTCATCTCATGCTGAAGTCAAAAGTCCTTTCACATCATAAGCCCAATGATCCAGCTCTAGGGACAAACAGAGTCAGTCATTCGTGCTTTGGGAGCTGAGAGGCTGATGCCCTATCCAAAGCTCCAAGCAAGGGAAACACGGTAGGACCAGAGGGGCCTGTGAAGGCTGTTGACAGAAGCTAGGCTTTACGATGAGCTTCCTTCCGATGAGCTGGACAAACAAACGCTATTCCAGACCAGAGAGCAGAAGCTGAGGCCTACCTGTACTTTGAGCCTCCTCTGCCATAGTTTCCAACAAGGACAACGTTCCATTCTCTGGTCCAACAACTTATACTGATTTACAAGCTACTAACCTTGTGAGGCCTCCCGCACATCTTTTTTAATGATATGACTGTAGGGGATAAACAATGTTAATTCCAAATGCCAACCACTAAACTCATTTCCATCAGGACCTATGCCAAGTCCTTTACACCAATAATCTCAAGTGTGCAACCAGTAGTTTTTCCTCATTTTTGCTGATTGGGAAAACTGAAATTTGGAATTGAAAGTCTACCGAAGGTCATCCAATTACCAAAAGCAGGAGATAGGATTTCGACAGAGTTCAAGCCGGCCTCACAGACTGATCTGTTAACCACTGCCAAGGAAGACTAGGCACGCTGCGCCTTTAACTTTTCTGGGGTTCAGAGGTTCCCCAAGGATTCTATGCCCTCTGGAAAATGAAGGGTGGGCCTAACCACACTTGGCGATGAGGGGAGAGAATTGGGAAGTCCGATCCAAAACAAAAGAATTAGGTGAACCTCGAGGGGGCTCCAGCTACAAAGGGAGGCAGAACTCGGGCCTTGAGAACCTAGAGTGGAACAGAAAGACCCTCAGTCGACTGGGAGGGGGAGGGGGAGGCGGGGCGCAGGGGGCGGGGCTCTGCGTGCCCCGCAAACTCCAGCCAGCCCGGCGGACCCCGGAGGGGGCGGGCCGCGAGAGGGCGGGGCCGTGGGACAGGCGGGGCGTTGCTGCTGGGCTACCACCCCAATCCCCGTCCATACTCTGGCTCCAGCAGGGCTGATCCGGGATCTCGATGCTGTAATCCAGCTCGGCCGAGGCCATGGTGAAGGTGCGGGCCGTCAGCACGGGCCTCCCGCCGGAACTCCCGCGGTTTCACCTCTCCTGGGCCAGACGCCGCCGGGCCACACCCACTCCCCCGCCCCCGTCCTGCGCTGCCCAATCCCTGAGCCGCGTTCTGTGACCTCCCTCCTAGCAACCACCAAGTCGCTCCGCGCCACCCGCAGCACCCACTAGCCTGACCCTAGCAACCACGCTCCTCCCCTTCTGTCTTTGGCCCACAGCAATTGGCTGACTCTCTTGATCCAGATCAAGCATTGGCCAGCGGGGCCTCGCTCTCGGAGCGTCCCCACCCTCCTGAGAAGGTAAGAGTAGGTGGGAGAGTTGAAGTGTTATGGGGCGTCTCAGAACTTTGTCTTCTCGTACCTGCTAAAAAAAACTTGGACTTGCACGTCTAACTACGTCTACCTGAATCACCAGCAGCAGTTCACTGGCTGAAGGCAGAAAAACGAATAAAACAGCGTAGGCGGCGCGTGCCGACCCGATCCTCCCACTCCTGGGAGACTGGCTGCCTGACTGGGAAGGGGTCTTCAGGTAATAACTAGTAGCTTAGAAAGGATACAGCCTTCTTGCATTTAGTAAATATTTACTGAACAGCTGTATGTACCAGAGTCTGGGCAACATCCAAACCTTTGGGCTTTAGTGAGCGGCCAACCTTTGGTCCAGCGGTTCTCAGCCTGTGGGTCGCGACCCCTCGTATCAGATATTTGCATTATGATTCATAACAGTGGCAAATTTGCCGTTATGAAGTAGCAACGGAATAATTTTATGATTGGGGTCACCACAGCATGAGGAACTGTATTAAAGGGTCACAGCATTAGGAAGGTCGAGAACCACTGCCTTGGTCCTTATGGTCCTACTGGGAGAGAAGGAAGAACCGCACATGCACCACCTCTAATCCGATGGGGGAGGATAAATACTTTAGAAGAGTAAGGATTGGGGGAGCTCAGTCCCCAAGAGAAGTAGCATTTATGACAACAGGGCAGTTGTGGAGCTGGGTCTTGAAAGGCTTTTGAAGAAAAGAAAGGTAAGAACCCACAGCTGAAAATTTTAAAAATCTCACTTTAAACAGTTGAGGGGTGGCTGGGGAGATGACTTAGCCAGTAAAGTGTTTCCCAGCTGAGCATGAGGAACCAGCTTGAATGCCCAGGACCCAGGTAAAATCTACACAGTAATAACAAATTAATATGAAAAAGAATATAAAGGATCTCTGTGAGTTTGAAGCCAGAGCGAGTTCCAGGACAGCCAGGGTTACACAGAGATATCCTGTCTCTAAAACAAAACAAAACAAAAAACGCAAAGGAATAAAAGGGTGGAGAGAGATAAAGACACCCAGTGTGGTGGATCCAGATGCAGAACTCTCAGCTACTTCTCCAGCACCATGTCTGGAGAACCCTTGCACACCCCCACATTCCCTGCCATGCTGATGATGAACTAACCTCTGACCTGTAAGCCAGCCCCAATTAAGTGCTTTCCTTTACAAGAGCTGCCATGGTCATGGTCTCTTTACAGCAATGGAGCATTGAGTAAGAGAGACGTTGGTACCGAGGAGCAGTACTGGTATTGCTGTGAGAGGCCTGACCTTGCTGCTGGTGGGTAGAGTGTGGATTTCAGATGAGGAAAGCTATTGAAGGAAAGCAAGAAGTTGGAGCTTAGTGGGCCATACTAGCAGGAGAATGGAAGACAATGGTGCTGAGAGCAATGTAGCTCATGACGACCCAGCTCAGGAGGCTATAGAAGAGAAGAACGTTGGTGTGTGGCCTAGAAACCATTCTTGTGATATTTTGGCAGAGAACGTAGCTGCTTTCTGCCCTTCTCCAAAAAATCTGCCTGAGGCTAATGTAGCAACCTTTCTTTTGAGCCAGCTCCCATGGAGACCAGGGGACAATCAAGATGCTGACATTGGATCCCTCTGGTCAGTGGCAGACCTTGAGAGGGCATGGATGGGAAGAGCATAGCTGTGAGCAAGATATTAATCCTTTGTTTGCCACCATGCCTAGCTTAATCATCATCTTTTTCTTTCTTTCTTTCTTTTTTGTTTTTGCTTTTTATTCTGTTGAGACAGAGTTTCTCTGTAGCTTTGGAACCTGTCCTGGAACTCAATTGGTAGACCAGGCTGGCCTTGAACTCATGGAGACCCACCTGTCGCTGCCTCCCAAGTGCTGGGATTAAAGGTGTGTGCCACCACCACCTGGCTTAATCATTTTCTTAAATTACATTTTAGCTGAGTATTGTGGCACACACCTTTCAATCCCAGCCCTCAGGAGATGGAGGCATATGGATCTCTGTAAGTTTGACATCAGGTTGGTCCACATACTCAGTTAAGGCTATATAGTGAGACCCTATCTCAAAATACTAACAAAATAAAATAAGTTACTCTTTATTCATTTGTGCGCATGTGGGAGTCAGAGGACAACTTACAGGTTTTGGTTCTTTCCTGCCACTTTGTGGGTCCTGGGGATTGAACTCAGGCCACTAGTCTTGCCAGCAAGCCCCTTTACCCACTGAGCCATCTCATAGCCCCTTAGCTATTTATCCTTGATAAATAAAACAGGTCTCTTGGTGTCTCTAGATGCCAGCACGAGGGTCAAAGGTACATACAGATGAGTGGCCTCACCCTTAAAGTATCAGGAGGTTTTAAATAAGGATATAGGACAAGAAACTTGGTTGGGCTTTAGTGAAGAGACACCAGTTACCCCTCTCAATCCTTGGGATGTGAGGATATAAGAGGCCACCAACAATGACAGCTTTGCAGGGCCCAGGACACTTGAGAGCTGGGCAGAGTGGCTGTGAGGCTGCTGAGAATGGAGGAAGAATTGCCAAGGGCAGAGTGAAGAGACCAGAAGAGGAAGAACGACAGGAAAGGAAGATGAGGGTGAATGGGAGGGGTGAAGCCTAGGGAAGGTTGGGGGAAGTGTGTCTGTGAAGCCTTGGAAGGGGTTGGGGGAGAGTATGTCTGTGAAACCTTGGGAGGGGTAAGGAGAGGGGGAGAGTGTGTCTGTGAAGCTTTGGGAGGGGTGAGGAGTGGGGGAGACTGTCTGTGAAGTCTTGGGAGGGGTGAGGAGAAGAGGAGGAGAGTGTAAGGAAATCTGAGCTGTGTTTTTCAGGAGAGCAGGAGAATAGCTCTGGGAACAGAATTACAGCAGAGTGAGTCTGGGAAGGAGGAATGTGGAGCGTTCTGCACTGCCGATGTTTGTATGTGCATGTAGACAGTAAGCCATAGGATCTGAGTAATAGAACTGAAATTTTCTCTTCTTTGTTGTTTTTGTTTTTACCTTTTGAGGCAGTGTTTCCTCCTGTAACCTTAGCTATCCTGGAACTTTCTGTGTAGTCCAGGCTAGCCTCAAGCTTGCAGTGAGCCTCTCATCTCAGCCTCCCGAAGGCTGGGCTCCGGGCATGAGCACTACAGCTGACTAGGAGCTGAAAATTCTTAGCACATGATGAAAACATAGCTTAAGTACGAGTGTGCTGAGGCAGGTCTTTAATATCAGCACCTGGGAGGCAGAGGTGGGTGGATCGCTGTGAGTTCAAGGTCAGCCTGGCTTACAGAGAAAGTTCCAGATGAGGCACCAAAGCTACACAGAGAAACGCTGTGCCAAAACAACCATGCACACACACACTCACAAAGAATTACCTAGATTATGGGTTAGTTTCTGGATATGCCTGTAAGGGACTGTCAGGATTAAATTCATTAAAACGGGACCTACCCTGACTGTGCGCAGTACCCACTCAATGGCCTGGGATCCTGGACTGAATAAAACAGAAATCCAGATGACATGATAGCCCAGCACTGTCTGTTTCGTCACCGTGAGTGTCACCTGCAGCTCCTGCTTCTGTGGCTTCCCCGTTGTGATGGACTGTACCCGCAGACTGGGAGCCAAAATAAACCATCCCTTCCTTAAGTCACCTATGTCAGGCATTTTGCCGTGGTAACAAGACAAGTTACTGACACAGCCCCAAAGTAAATTCACAGGAAAGGGTTTAGCTGAGGTTTTGACAGGTTCCAAGCGTTCCTTTGAAGCTTTGAAAACACAGGGCTAAAGCCATAGCTCAGTGGCAGAGTACTTACTTGTCTAGTGTGTGCAAGGTCCTGAGTTCAATCCCCCATCACCACTTAAAGAGAAAGTGTGAACCAGGATGGAAGTTCACTTGGGAGGTTGAGGCCAAAGAATTTCTATGAGTTCAAGTCCAGCCTGGAGTACAAAAATCCAAGCCAGCCTGTCTCATGTGAAAACCACAGCCCTGTGAGGCTTGCATTATCTGCGGATCTGTTAGAGGAAGACCAGCTTGGACACCTCTCTGACGAGACTAATTTCTAGTGGGGAAGAACTTCAAGTGGGTCTCTCAGAAGGTATTCCAGAAGGCTCTGAGCCATTGAGGGTGGCAGCTCCATGGTCTTCCTGTCCCGTAGATGGGGATTCAAGGTGATGTGGGAGAATGATAATGATGATCCCAAACCTGTGCAGGCCCGGGCATAAGTGTGAGTGTGTGCACACATTTGAACTAACACGGCTGTAATCCTAGGGTTCCAGAGGCTAGGCAGGAGGATCACAAGTCTCACAAGTTTTAAAATTAATTATTATTAGCATGTGTGATATATGTATGTGTAGGCACACATATGTTCTGGTGCATTTGTGGAGGTCATGGGACAATTCTGTGGAGTTGGTTCTCTGCTTGCACATTCCTGTTGGTTCTGGGACTTGAACTCAGGTCTCCAGGCTTATGCCACAAACACCTTTACCCACTAATCCATCTTACTAGCCCTCAAAAGTAATTTTTTTTTTTTGGTTTTTTGAGACAGGGTTTCTCTGTGGCTTTGGAGCCTGTCCTGGAACTAGCTCTGTAGACCAGGCTGGTCTCGAACTCACAGAGATCTGCCTGCCTCTGCCTCCCGAGTGGTCTCGAACTCACAGAGATCCGCCTGCCTCTGCCTCCCGAGTGCTGGGATTAAAGGCGTGCGCCACCATCGCCCGGCTCAAAAGTAATTTTTTAATGGAGAAGGCATATAGAGGGATGGGAGAGACTCAGCTCCCTGGGAAAGCTTGTACAAGCTTGAGGACCTGAGGTTGAATCCTAAGAATCCATTAAGAAGCTGGAGTAGCCACACTCCAGCACAGTGCAGGGCAGAGACAGGAGGATTGCTGGGGCTTACTGTCCACCACCTACTTCCAGGTTTAGTGAGAGACCCTGGCTCAAGGGAATAAAGCCTTTGAGAGCACAGACATGTGACTGGCATATACATGCTTATCACATACACAGATGGGGGAGCATGGAAGGAGAAAAAAAGAAAAGACGCATACAGGGCTGAGGTTGTAGCTCAGTGATAGAGTGTTTGCCTAGTATGCACGAAGCTCTGGGTCCCAGAACCCTATAAACTGGGCATGGTGGACCAAGTCTATCTATAATCCTTGCACTCTTGGAGGTAAAGGCAGGAGGAGCAAACATTCCAAACCGGGGCTGGAGAGATGGCTCAGTGGTTATGCGCGCTGACTGCTTCTTCTGAACCCATTGACCTGGGTTCAATTCCCAACACCCACATGGAAGCTCACAACTGTCTGTAACTCCTGCTTCAGGGGCCCGATGCCCATGGTGAAACAACAATGTACATAAAATAGAAATAAGTTATTTTTTTCAAGTCCCAAATCATCAGGCTGGAGATGTGGCTCAGCAGATAATGTGCTGACTGTAGAGGTAGGTTTAAGCCCTGGAGTTCAGATCCCTGGAACCCACAGAAATTGTTCAGGCATAGCAAGCGCTTGTAGCCTGAGCACTAGGGGGGCAGAGATGGAATTCCTGGGGGAACCCGACCAGGTATACTACCCAGAATTCCTGGGGGAACCTGGCCAGGTATATTATTCAGAATTCCTGGGGGGAACCTGGCCAGATATACTACCCAGAATTTCTGTGGAAACCTGGCCAGGTATACTACCCAGAATTCCTGGGGGAGCCTGGCCAGGGATACTATCAGAAGTGTCAAGCTCTCAGTTCATCAAGAAACCCTATTTCAATAAAGTGGGGAGCAATAAAAAAGACACTCAGCGTCACCACATACACATACCCACATACATGCAAACATGCATACACACACCACAAATACACATGTGCAAAGAAAATTCATGGTCATCCTCCCCCACATAGGGAGTCTGAGGCAAGCCTGGGCTATATGAGTCCCTGTCTTTAAAAAGAGTTGGAAAAAAATTATGTCTGGTGCCTGCAGAGGTCAGAAGGTCATCCATCTCTGAACTGGAGTTATGGGTGGTTACTAGCCACCTCGTGGGTACT
The DNA here is from genome assembly GCF_000317375.1 of Microtus ochrogaster. NCBI lineage: Eukaryota > Metazoa > Chordata > Mammalia > Rodentia > Cricetidae > Microtus > Microtus ochrogaster. The sequence goes on along the minus strand of NW_004949167.1, from coordinate 611,811 downwards.
GGAAACTGAACTCAGATCCTCGGAAAAGGGCTTTTGGCTGTGGGACCATCTCTCCAACCCTTTGCATATTTTCACTGTGCCTTTCAATGTTCAGATATGCAATGATTTGCGTGTTATGTTACCTATGGCTAGTGTGGTAGCATGCTATATAGATTTGGAGCCTAGTAGCATCCATATCATATAATCTGTGACCCATTTCTGAACATGTTTCTCAAAGTATATTTCCGTCTTTGAGTGACACACAATGGCTTCGTCAGGGTTACCATTGATGTGATGAAACAGCATGACCAAAAGCAACTTGGGGAGGAAAGGGTTTATTTCACTCACAGTTCCGTATAACACTTCATCATCAAAAGCAGTGAGGGCAGGAACTCACACAGGACAAGAACCTAACGGCAGAAGCTAATGCAGGAGCCACGGAGGGGCACTTCTTTTTGGCTTGTTCATCCTGCTTTCTTATGGTACCCAGGACCATGGACCCAGGGATGGCCCCTCCCACAATGGGTTGAGCCTTCCTGCATCAATCACAAATTAAGAAAATACTTTACAGCTGGATTTTAGGGAGGCCTTTTCTCAACTGAGATACCCTCCTCTTAGATGTCTCTAGCTTGTGTTAAGTTGACGTAAAACCAGCCAGCGCACATGACTTTCTATCTCTGCATAAAGGCCAAGAGTGAGGAAGGGAGCCAACTCCAAAGGGAAGGCCCTGTTTCATTCTGCCCTGTGAAACCCCCAGGAATGGGAGCCAGTGACCCCCTTGTCTGTGAAGGACCTGGGGAGTGTGAGCCAGGCTGATAACCATGTCTTAGCGGTTTCTTGCTTTTATAGATGTGCTTTATGAATTTAGGAACTGGCAAGCGGAGCTCTCTGGGAAATTTTATCTAGGAACAAGACAGCATGAGCTCTTTTTTGTTTGTTATTTGTTTATTTGGTTTGGTTTGTGTTTTTGAGACAGGATCTTGCTGTGTTGTCCTGGATGGCCTGGTACTTGCTATATAGCCCAGAGTAGCCTCGAGTCTGCGGTGGTTCTCCTGCCTCAGTCTCCCAGGTGCTGGGGTTACAGGCCTGGCTTCTCTTTGTTGTTGATAGTTGGTAGCTTCCTTTTGATTGTGGCTAAGGACCTCTGACTTCACTTGGGAGCTGGATTTTGAAATTTTGTGATTTTGGTTTGCTTGCATGAAGGACCTTTCAGCTATCGTCAAAATGATTTGTGAATAAGACCCCACTAATAAGCCGCGTGGTGGTGGTGCACACCTTTAATCCCAGCACTCGGGAAGGCAGAGGTGGGTGGATCGCTGTGAGTTCAAGG
>NW_004949167.1:593960-610402 GCF_000317375.1 Microtus ochrogaster | reverse complement strand
GCCTGGTCTACAAGAGCTAGTTCCAGGACAGGCACCAAAGTTACAGAGAAACCCTGTTTCTTGAAAAACAAAACAAGACCAAAAAAAGACCCCCACTTTTTAGTCACCGCTGATGGTGAGAGGAGATGGAAGAGTCGGTTCTGGTAAGAAGACAGGCATGTCGGCTGGTCATTTCTGTAGGAGACTTTGCCAAGGTTAGAAGGCCACAAACGATTTGGACGAAGGTTTCTAATCTGGGTTTTAATTTCATGTACTATGATTTCTCACACCATTTTCTCTCCAAGGTAAAATAGTGACGATTGTAATTGGCTGCCACTCACAGGAGGTTCCAGTGAGCATGATGCCATCGACATTTTCCTCTGGCATGCCGTGCGAGCTCCAGTTCGGATCAAGCTGCTGAAGCTGACTTTTATTGCCCGCTGCATGCCACGATCGGCTGACTATAAATTAAATCCTCTTTTCCAGAAGCCATTTTCCATTAGTGCTAATTTGTTTGCTTCTCATTTCTATGATCGTTAGAATCTCTGCTTGTGAGCACCAAATTGAAAATGATTTCTTTGATGTTTCAAAATTTTTTTTCTCCCCTTCTTGGATGCCATTTGGCTGCAACTAAAGAACATTATGGTTTTCAGAAGAACAGCTCTCCCCAATTACAATTTAACTGACCGTTCATGGCACCAAGTCCCTGTTCTTAGTGTCCAAGGGTGACACCGCGGCTGGCTTCGCTGTCCCTGTCGTTGCCATAAAATGCCTCATAGACCTCGCACTGGCCTCCTGGGCTGGAGCTTCCGCCACTCTGCACAGGGCGGCTTTGAGAAGGTGGTAGTTTTTATGTACCTACATAGCATGGACATTCAGATGCAACCACCAAAAGAAGAGCTGGCTGGTTTCTCATCAGCCAGCAGGCATTCGTTAAACATCTATTTTATGCCACCCTGCCCTGAGACATGGGGACAGGGAAACCAGCCTGTACCCTTGAGCTCAGCCTCCAGTGAGAGGAGGGTTCATTTTGACAGCACAGGGAGAAAGGTCAAGGAAGGACCATAAAGGCAAGAACCCAAAGTGGCCCAAGGGTTTTGCCAAAAAGGAAGCTGGTTGCTGCTGGTGTCAGGGCAGCATTGAGAGCCTTGGAAGGGCCTGGGAGATTGAGAACTGGAGGTCTAGTTGTATGAACATGGATGGTGATAGGGTCAGGTAGGGACCTGTTTTAAAATTTATTTTCTATTATTATCGCCTGTGTGTGTATGGTGTGTGTGAGCATGTTCAGGATTATCCTTTGCTACATAGTAAGTTGAGGCTATCTTGGGCTACATGAAGTGTATCTCAGTGGTATGGCCTACCTTGAAAGTAGCCCTACGTTCTATTCCCAGCACTGCAAAGAAAAACGGAGAGGTGGGTGGGGTTCCGTCTAAAGGGCCCTGTGTTCCCTGTCAGCCTGCTTGGCTCCTCCCTTTCTTCCATCCTCCACAGCCAGTTGCCAGTCCTGTTTGTTCCTGAGCCGCAGTTCTGCCTCTGCCTTCCGCTTGGTGCCCTGAGCATGACTTCTGAGCTGGTACCCACCTCCAGTCTTGCCTCTTCAAGAATCTTATTAGTTACTTACTTATTTTAAAGAGTTTTTTTTTTTTTGCTGTTTTATGTGTACGAATATTTTGCCCATATGTATGTCTGTGCACATGTGCATGCCTGGTGTCTGTGGAGGCCAGAAGAGGATGGCAGGTTCCCTGGAAATGGAGTTACAGAAGGTTCTGAGCCACCATGTAGGTACTAGAAATCAAACCCAGCTCCTCCCCCTCCGTCTCCTTCTCTTCCTCCTCCTCCTCCTCCTTCTTCTTCTTCTGGTCTGTCTGTGTAACAGCCCTAGCTGTCCTGGAACTAGCTCTTGTAGACCAGGCTGGCCTACAAGGCTGTAGTTACAAGCAGTTGAAAGCTGCCCGACATGGGCTCTGGGAACTGCACTCGGGTCCTCTGAAAGAACAAGCACTTTTAACAACTGAGCCATCTCTCCAGCCCCATTTTCCAGTCACTGTAGGCAATAGTCAAGAGATTTCCAAGCCTGCTTCAAACTCACAGAAGTCCACCTTCCTCCGCCTCCTGAGTACTGGGATTAAAGGCGTTTACAGCTGCTGCCCAGCCAGGTTCTTTAATACAATAAAGAGAAGGCCCTGTGCTGTCCCCGTACCTTGTGCCCATCAAGATCTGTGTCCATCTCCCCAGGGCTGGCTATTCAAACAGCACTCACGCATGCTCCACTGCTGAGCTCCATCCCCAGCGCACCGTTGCAGAAAAGATTTTAAAGTCCAGGATTGGAGCACCACCAGGGCTCAGGCAGGAAGCCGAAAGACATCAGACTTATTCGTAGAAGCAAAAGGGAGGCTTTGTTGCATGGCGTCATTACACCCAGGCTGTCCAAGAGGGGTAGCCTCCAACAGAGGAGGTGTTAGCGGATTTTCTGGGACACGCCTACAGATGCCACTAGAGAACATGCCCCAGTAAAACAAGGGAGGGAATCAAGGAGCACGGTGTGCCATGCTACGATGAAGAGCGGCGGAAAGAAGCCCCAAGACAGTATTTCTACACCAGGCTGCGTCCCCAGCCCCACCTGAAGGAGAGGTCTGTGGACACAGGCCTCCAGGGAGAAGCAGACACTAGTCAGCTGTGGGCTGAACATTTAGAAAAAACTACTGCTACATATGGAACATTTGCGGGGCAAATCATTGCAGATAATTAGAACCAAATGATTGAAGCGAAACGGTCATGATTGACTCTTGGTAAAAGCCAAGCCGTACGGAAAGAAAATGTAATAGTATTTTATTGCTTAGCTGAAGAGTTTATTTACTTGGTCAATAATGTAAACACTATTGATTTAACTGTAAATTGTGGGAAATTATATTGTGAGGATGGGCACGAGGAAAGGGAGGGTTGGAGCGCTTCAAGAGAACTAATTCCTCATCCGCCAGAATGATAAATAATAAATTTTGTCCAGAATTAATAAATCAAGTATTAGTAGTGTATCAGTTTGCTGAGGCTACCATGACAAAGAACCGCGGGCAGGGTAGGTTAAACAACAGGAATGGAGGTGGAGCCATGGCTCAGAGGTGACAAGCACTGGCTACTGTTTTTTGTTTGTTTTTGGGTTTTTTTTTTTTTTTTTTTTTTTTTTTTTTTTTTTTTTTTTTTTTTTTTTTTTTTTTTTTTTTTCGAGACAGGGTTTCTCTGTGGTTTTGGAGCCTGTCCTGGAACTAGCTCTTGTAGACCAGGCTGGCCTCGAACTCACAGAGCTCTGCTTGCCTCTGTCTCCCGAGTGCTGGGATTAAAGACTTGAGCCACCACTGCCCAACCATTCTTTTGTTTTTTTGTGACACGGTCTCACTATATAGCCCTGGCTGGTCTGAAACTCACTCTGTAGACCAGACTAGCTTTGAACTCACAAAGATCCACCTGCCTCTGCTTCTCAAGAGTTGGGATTAAAGACGTATGCCACCACACCCAGCCCTGACCTGTTCTTGTAAAAATACCTTCATATTAAACAAAGGTGCACTTTAATGACCCCACTCTACCCTGTCAGGGCCAGAGAGATAGCTCAGTTGGTAAAGTGTTCGCTTCACAGGCATAAAGACCTGACTTCAATCCGTGGTGTCCACATTTAAAGAGGAGACAGAGGAAACCCAGAAGGAAGAGAAAGCCAGGCACACTGTCGTTCTTGTAATGCAGCAGAGACAAATGATTCTGGTCAGTCAGCAAAGCAAGCCTTGCCTCGTTGGTGAGACCCGGGAGAGAGAGCGAGAGACCGCATCTGAGGGATGGCATCCGAGGTTCACCTTGCCTTACAGACTGTCGATGTCTGCACACTGGCATGCACTTGTGTGTACACACAGACCCTCCCTCCAAGCAAGGTCACGGTGGGGATTTGGGATTTCAGTATATGTGACTGATGGAAACACAGACCAGCTCATACAAGTTGTATGTGCATTTGTTATTTAGAAATACGGAAGAAAATACCACAAGAGCTGAAAATGACTGTCGCCTGTGGAGGGAGGCGGAGAGAGGCAGCAGTGTGTTGCTTTGAGTTCACAGACTGGAGCCCAGTCTGGTTCCAAGCCTCCTGTTCTTCTCCAGGAGTGCCTCCAGGGCCCTGGTGAGCCTGCATGCAGCTCTCGCTTCCCACAACACCCTGTAGAGAGCTACTCGATTGGCCTTCCCTGCACACGTAAGAATTAAAGTTAGGTGTGCTGGGCACAAATAGGCTGAGGCAAAAGAAGTTCGTGTTTGAGGTCAGCCGAGGCAACATCATTCCTTCTTGGAGGAAGGGAAAGCAAAGAGAAAGGAAAGAAGAACAGAAGGGAAGAGTGAGCTCCATCCTGCGGCGCATCCTGCCTGGAGTTTCCTACCCCAGAATAGCTGGGTGCTTCTCTGATAGCGTTCGAGTTCTGACCCTATCCATCCTGATAAGGTTAATGCTGGTGTCTCATCCCCTCCACTCTGGGGTCCCCATCTTCTTAAGGTCAATTTGGCTGTTGAAGGTGGCTACAGCCTATGACAGTATCTTTATGCCTCCGACTGCAATAAGACTTTGCCGTAATTGATGGCACCCCATGAGGGTTTGGTCATTTTTTTGTGTTTAAGTTGGTCCACTCTTGTTTCCCCCAGTTCTAAAGGCTGATTGGACCCTGTGGAGTCTTCCTGAAGCTGCGTGGGCGCCCTTCCCAGGAGCACAGACCCCGTGTCCTCTGGGGAGTAGTGGAGGTTGGTATGTATGTACGTCTGTCTCAGCCTGCCTCAGATTATTGCTCCCTAATAAAAGCCTGATAGCAGGGCCCCATCAATATCTCAAATACATGTGAGGAAACGTTAATTTAGAATCAATTTTAGGATGTTTCAGACTGTAAAGTCCTTTTAACTAGATCTCTGGCGAAGATGTAGGAGCACTTTATGGGACTGTAAATTTCATGTTGAACGGTCTTTGTGAAATACACATCTCCCCTACACACAAGCTGTTCCCTCCATATCAATCATGGCCGCCACACGTAATGTTTCACAAATATTCTGTAAATCACAGAGACCCCATGATAATGTGAAATATGACTTTCACTTGTCTGTCAGACGAAAGCACCACGCATGCCTCTATCCCATCAGCTCTAACGTTTGTTATGGATAATAACACTTTCAATCACAACTGTTTTTGGGAAACGGGTTTATTTTAAACCTTTCCTCCCCCCACTGCAAACACTCTCCCAAGGACACAGGCTCCTACAGACCACAGCCCATTAATCCAGCTACAGAATAAGAAGTTGTTCTTCCTACTAACTTTACTTTGCGTTGTTTTAAAGAGTTAGAATAAATGCCTTGCATACAAGGTTAAGAATTTTGCCAGCCACTGGTGGCACATGCCTTTAATCCCAACACTCAGGAGGCGCAGAAGTAGGCGGATCTTTGTGAGTTTGAGGCCAGCCTGGTCTACAAAGAGAGTTCCAGGACAATCAAAGTTATTACAGAGAAATTCTGCCTTGAAAATCAAAAAAAAAAAAAAGAACAACAATAACAACTTGGCTAAACTAATCAATAGAAAGGGGGCAGGGTCTCAAAAGACCCAGTCTCCCACCTGCTTGAAATGCGCTCCGAGAGACACCGGGGTTTTTGGCAAACACCTTCTCCCCTACCACCCTGCTGGATTCCTCTTTCTGGCCTTCATGGAGATACCAGGCATGGTAAACCTCGTCTATAAAGCCATCACTGAGTGGCTGCCAAGGCAGGTGTATTCCTGGAACTCCATGGCCAGTCAGTCTAGCCAAGCTGGTGAGTTCCAGGTTCAATGAAAAACCTTATATCAAAAAATAAGGTGTCAGGGTCAGGCATGGTAGCACACACCATTTATCTCAGCACTCAGGAGGCAGAGGCAGGCCGATCTCTGTGAGTTAGAGGCCAGCCTGGTCTCCTGAGTGAGTTCCAAGTCAGCCAAGCCTAAATAATGAAAATCTATCTCAAAAAATAAAAATAAAATGTAATACTAAGGTAAAGCACAGTTGAGGAAGATACCAAACACCAATCTCAAACTCCACATGCATATTTTCACACACGCACACATACCAACATACACACGTGTGCACATACAACATACACACATGTACACATACAGCATACACACATGTACACATGCCAACACACATGTACACGTGCCAACATACACACGTGCACGTGCAACATACACACATGTACACATACAGCGTACACATGCCAACATGCACACATGTACACATACAACACACACATGTACACATACCAACATACACACATGCACGTCCATCCATGTTATGCCCAGATCCGCAAAGTCCCCCAAAAATCAACACAGAGACCGAGTCCCATATGTAAAAGCAAAGAGCTTTTATTTTATACAAGTTTACAAACTCTGTCTCTCTGTGTGTCCAATTTGGAATATTAATAATAATCTGTGTGTACTGGAATAATCGGAGAGCCCCGAGCTGAGTTAGAGTTGGGTTTTATAGTAGTAAAGGTGGGGTGAGGGATTTCTAGGGTTCAGGACCTCTGATTGGCTGACATTTGTCTAGGGGTGTCCTGGTGAGCGTGTGCTGGCAGGTGATCCTATCTACAGTGGTTGGAACATTAGGCATTTCCTTTGGATGGTCTGTTCTTGGGTGGTGCTCAGGTAATCTCAGTTTGTGGTTCTTCCTGTAGCCAGATGTTGCTTCAGGGAAAACTACTGAGAACCAGGCCTCTATTAAGCTTATCATGGCTGAGTCCTACACTGGCAGATGATAATGGCTGAAAGTAAAGAACTTCCTTTTGGTGGTCTCTTTCTCATGGCTGGCTCCTAGAGTCCTTACACGTGTGTACATCAACATACACACATACACGCATGCATGTTCACACGTGTGTGCGCGCTAACATGCATATACACATGCATGTCCTCACATGTGTGTGCACCAGCACGTGTATGTTCACACACCTGTGCACGCCAATATATGCATGTTCACACACATGTTCACACCAACATACATAAACACACATACCCACATTTTACACACATGTTTAACTGAACTCCTGTAATCCAACACTAAGGAGGTTGAGGCAGGAGGTTTGTTAGGGGTTCGAGGCCAGTCTGGACTATGTAGCAAGACTTTGTCTCAAAAAATAAAGCAAGCACTGTGGCACCGTCCGACCACCAGGAAACAGAAACAGGCAGATCGCTGGGTTCTAGGTCAGCCCCTGCTCTCTCTCTCTCTCTCTCTCTCTCTCTCTCTCTCTCTCTCTCTCTCTCGGCTTCCGCCCCTGCTGTCTTTGAAATCCTCCTCCCCCTGCCTCAGGGTCTGAGGGTCTGGAAGTACCTGGACTGTAACTTTGTGTCACTGCTGGACCACCATGATATTTTGGGGGGGGGTGGTTCGAGACAGGGTTTCTCTGTGGTTTTGGAGCCTGTCCTGGAACTAGCTCTTGTAGACCAGGCTGGTCTCGAACTCACAGAGATCCGCCTGCCTCTGCCTCCCGAGTGCTGGGATTAAAGGTGTTTGCCACCACCGCCCGGCCAAGAGGATTTTTTTTCCCCTAGTGTTGGAGAGCAAACCCAGGATCTTGCACATGCTCAGTAAGTACTCTGCCAGTGACAAAGTCTTGCTACGTAGTCCAGCCCCAGCCATCACCCACCCATTCACTCCTTTTGTTTTGTGTAGTGCTAGGGACGGCTCTCAGAGGCTCCTGCAAGCACTGCAGTGAGCCACGCCCTCAGCCACGTAGTGTGGCTTCTGCACGAAGTCTTTCGGAGCAAAGGCCCCCTAGCCTGCAGCAGATCGGTAGTCAAGTGCAGCCCACAAGGTCATGTGGTTCTAAACATTGTGGTGCCCCGTTTTCTGTACCTTGTAGTCAACATCAGGACTGGTAGAACATGACTTCTATAAAGGAGCAGGCGGCAATCAGCCGCCTCCTGAGTTTTCTGCAAGAGTGGGACAATGCCGGCAAAGGCCTGAGAACACAGATTCTTACCAAGTTCATCGAAGCCAACGAAGGGAAGACTGGCCCTGAGCTGGAGCTGGAGTTTTCCCAGGGAGCCAGCTTGTTCCTCATACGATTGACCACCTGGCTTAGAATCACGTATCCTTTGCTGAATGGTTGGGAAGTGGGGAGTCACTCAAAGAGAGAAAACAGTATGTATAGTTGAGGAAGTTTTTCTCTTGGTTCCAATATTTTAGAACTGAAAAGAATAGCTGGGTGATGGTGGCACACGCCTTTAATCCCAGCACTTGGGAGGCAGAGACAAGCAGATCTCTGTGAGTTCAAGGCCAGCCTGGTTTACAGAGCGAGTTCCAGGACAGGCTCCAAAGCTACAGAGAAACCCTGTCTCGGTGGGGAAAAAAAACTGAAAATGATAAAAAAAAAAAAATCCCGAAAGTCAAGAATTCTAGTGACTTTCTGTCTTTCCGACTCTAAGTGTACCTTATTCTTACCTTCTCACCTCTGCTTGCCTCCTGAGGCTCGGGGCAGCTAGTTATGTTTATTCCATACTTGACCCTTCCCTAGGGACTTTGTTTTTGGTCTTACATCTTTTTCATTTTCTTTATCACCAATTTGTTCCTCATCTTTTATTATTAGTGTGTGTGTGTATGTGTGTGTTTGTGTGTGTGTATCCTGGCCTCATGTATGTCTGTGTACCACATGTGTACCTAGTGCCCTCAAAGGCCAGAAGAAGGCATCAGATCATGTGGAAGTGGAGTCACAGATAATTGTAAACCACCATGAGGGTGCTGGGTCCTCTGGAAGAGCAGCCAGTGCTCTTAAGACCTGAGCCATTTTTCCAGCCCCACCCCATCCCTTTTGGGGGGAGGTCAGAGTGTTCTGTAGCCCAGGACAGCCTCAAATATCGTATTGCTCAATATGTCCTGACCCTTCTGCCTCCGCCACCTCTGTGCAGGGACTACAAATGGGCATCACCGTGCCTGGCATTAACTCTAAAAATGAAAATTAAATCCTAGCCTCAACCCTGAGCTCACCCAGCCCTTCCCCTTCACGATGAAGCCAGCTGAAAAGGTCACTGTGTCTCCCCGTCTCCCACTGCAGTCCCACTTCCGCTCGCCCAGCTCCAGCAGCGAGGTTCTCTGACTGCCGAGCCCAGTGGCCACATCCTCATTCCTCATACATGACCTCCTGATGGCATCTGCCAGTCACCCCGTCCCACCTCTCAAAACCATTCCCTTGCTGTCTGTGAGTTGGCTCTCGTGCTTTCTCTCTGCTTCTGGCTGACCCTCGGCCTTCCTTCCTTAATTCCTGGTGTTACTTGAGCCTCTGTCCCCTGCCTTGTCTCTGCTCATTCCATTCTCTTTCTCCCTGAACAATCAAATCCATTATTATGACGCCAGCTGGAAGAGTCTCCAATTTCCTTCCTGAATCTGAGCTTTTAACCTAGAGATGCCCAGCTACTGGCTCTGCTCATGCCACAGGCGAGCTCTTACATTTCTGGTTTAGGAAACTAGGTGAGTAAGAAGAAAATATAAAAAGAGGTACCACTTCAATCAAGAGCACTGACTGCTCTTCTAGAAGTTCTGGGTTCAAATCCCAGTAACCACATAGTGACTCACACTCCTCTATAGTGGGGTCTGATGCCCTCTTCTGGTGTGTGAGCGCACATGCAGACAAAACGCTCATATATAAAATACATAAATAAACATTAAAAAAATCGTTTGGGGACAAGTTGAGCGCCTGTGCGGTTTGGGGTCCTGGAGGCAGAGCCACGGGAAACAGCCGGGTTGCCGTTGCTGACAGTGTGCGAACTGAAGCTGTGCTGTGAGAGAGTGCTCCCAGTGGATCTCAGCCAACCTCTTCTCCCCAAGCTGGGGCTTGAACCCAGGACCTTACACATGCTCAGCAAATTCCCCACCACTGAGGTCCACCCCGGCCCACTGCAGACCTTTCTGTTAGGTATGTTTTTTCTTTTCTGAACCCTCTCCTCTTCTATGAGCCCTACTATCTTATATCTTAATTCCTTCTTCCTTTTAATTAAATGCAATTTGCCAGTCAGCCCTGCACCTTATCAGAAGGCTTAGTTAGCAGACAGGAGGGTTTAACCCTGCCACGTTCCTTGATTGATTGATTGATTGATTGATTGATTGATTGATTGATTGATTGATTGTGACAAGATCTCACATAACCCAAGCTGGACTTGACACACTGTGTGGCCAAGTGTTAGGGTTTCTGTTGCTGTGATAAAACACCTGGGGAGGAAAGGGTTTAGTTCACTTTGCACCTGATAGTCTGTCATCTAAGGAATTCAGGGCAGGATCTCAGGAAGGTTCCTGGTGGCAGGAACTGAAGTAGCAGCCATGGGATAGCACTGCTTACTGGCTGGCTCTCCATGGCTTGCTCAGCCTGCTTTCTTCCACCATCTGGGAACCCCAGTTCAGGGGTGGCACCTCCCACAGTGAGCTGAGCCCTCCCCCATCAGTCAGCAGCCAAGACAATGCCCTACAGGTTTGCCTACAGGCCAATCCAGTGGAGGCATTTTCTCAGTTATGATCCCTTCTTCCCAGATGTCCAGAAATGTGTCAGATTGACATAAAAACCAGCCAGCACAACAATAATAACCTTGAACTCCTTTCAAGTGCTGGAATTCCAGGTGTGTGCCATCACAGCCTGCCCTCTTTTCTGACTCAGCACCCTGAGGACTCAGGCCAGGTATTCACGCAGCAGCTCAGCAAACGCGGGTTTTTCAGGAGTTTAGAGGAGTTTGGTGGTAGAGCTGTCGTGCATGGGAAACATCAGCCCCTGAGCTCTGTCTTCTGCACCACAACTAAACATTAACCTCACCAGTTGTCGCTGCTTTGTTGTCAAGCCTAGACTGTTTTCCTTGTTTGTCTCAGCATTTCGTGGGACCACAGGGAGAGGTGAGGGAGGTACCTGCCCTGACACTGGCTTCATTTGAAAGCTTGATACTTTATCAGGAGCTTTCTACTAACTTTTTTTGACTTGGGTTTGGTTTGTTTTGAGACAAGGTCTCCCTGTATTACTCTGTCTGGCCTGGATCTCGTTACGTAGTCCAGGCTGACCTGGAACTTGTGGAACTCTTCTTGCCCCCATCACCAAGTGCCGGGATTATGTATGCGAGTGCCCACCCACACTTGACCTTGATGTCAGTGTTTTGAGTGTAGTAACAGTGAAGTAGGATTTGATGAAGTCAAAGGGAAGGGAAGAGAGCAAAGCAAGTGAGGCCGGTGGACAAATGTCTGTAACCCTGGAACTTGGAAAACAGAGGAGGAGGATCAGGAATTCAGGGTCATCTTCTGCCATATAGCAAGCTCAGCAGTTCAATCTAGGCTGCATGAGACCCTGCCTGTCTGAAAGAAGAAACAGGAGAAAAGAAGAAACATGGCGGATTTGATTTTGGAATTGGTTTTTGTGCCCTTTTAAGCTTCTGACCTAAAGCAAGTGTATCCCTCACCTTGCCGAGTTTCAACCCCTCTGCAACAACCACACGGTTCCTCCTTTCCCCTTTCCCAGACAGGAGCTTGCTGTGTGGCTGCTGTCCTCAAACGTGATTCTCCTCTCTCGGCCTCCCAAGTGCTGGGTGGGGTTTGAGGAGTGCACAGCTAACCCTGTCCACTGCCCCTTCTGAAGCCCTCTTCTCCTTGTCCTCCTCCTGTCACCATGGGCTTCTCTGCCTCTGCTGCAGGGTGTCATGCTTCTAAGGGGTGTGCCCTCTGCTTGCCTCTTCTCCTTTGTAGTCAGTGCGTTTAACACTGGGCCTCGTGCCTCCTGCCTTCTCCACATGTCATGCGTCTGCCACTGTTGGACATGAGGACATGAGGACACCAAGCCACTGTTGACAGGATGACTGTCAATAGACCCCATTTCTACACCAAGACTCATCCACAGCTTACCTTTTTGGTGAGTCTGCCGTTAGGAGTAGCCCAGTAAAAGTGACAGTATAGTCAGTTAGAGGTTCCTCCCACCAACTCCTCCAGTTATCCGCCTGGAAGGGAAACAAACCGGTATAACATTGCCATCCTTTGCAAAACTGACCACAGAAGCCCAAACCTTTTGTCGGTCTTAAACTCCCATAACAGATCAGCACAACCCTTGATTTATACAATGACAGTGACACTGTTAGCTGCCAGCATTCGGGATGCTGAAGGAGGACCATTTTGAGTTCCAGACCAGCCTGGGCTACATAACAAGACCCTTTCAAAAAGAAGGAGAGAGGGAGGGAAGAAGAAAGGGAGGAAAAAGAGGGAGGGAGGAAAGAGAGGAGAAAAGGAGGAGGGAGAGAAGACAAGCATGTATAGTAACTGAAATCAAGACTAGCCTGAACACAGGGAAAAGAAGATGCCAGATGCTGGTCAGCATAGTTAGTAACTTCAGACAAAGAGGCAGGGACAGGAAGGGGATTGGGATGAAGAGAGGGACAAGGCGGCAATAAAGAGATGCCTAGCCCAAGCTATGAGAGCAACAGGCAGGGGAGCCTGGCTTCTGAGCAAACACTATGTTTGCAGTAAAAAGCCTTTCCTAATGAGCCAATCTGTCTTTCCTTCTATTGGCATCCTGGGAACTGGGGTGCAGCAGAGATAATTTGCCTCACCCCCCCCCCAACAAAGCACCATTACCTCCAGCCCATTACATTAGCCTGTACCAGTCCTGGAGGCTCTCAGTCATCCTCATGAACTGCAATAATTCCAGCTAATTTCTTAAGTGTTCTAAGAGCCTGTGATGTGTTATGAGCCTAGTAATTGTTGACTGGCTCCCTTTCTGCTGCGGTTTGATTTCATACCTTGCATTTGAGCCGAAGCGTGCTTCGGATGCTTTATTACGGCGAGGCTTTTTGCAAAGGCTCACATTAAAAAATAACATTAAATGCTGAGGTTGTTTTAAATCAGAGTTTAATTTTTCCTCCATTTCCTGTTATTCTTATTAGGAAGCCGTGCAATTCTTCATAAGGATAGTGACCTCCAGTGTAAAACTTTACAGAATGGAGAATTAACGATAAAGCTAATTCTTTGTTGTTGTTTGTTTGGTTTTTTGTTTTGGTTTTTGAGACAGGTTTCCTCTGTGTAGCCCTAGCTGTCCTGGAACTCACTCTGTAGACCAGGCTGGCCTCGAACTCCCAGAGATCCGCCTGCCTCTGCCTTCCAAGTGCTGGGATTAAAGGCATGCACCACTATGCCCAGCTGGTAGCGACGTCTAAGAATGAGGCCTGAAATCGTGAGCTGTGCCGAGACCCGAGCTGTGGCCCTGAGAGGCTTGAGAAGCTGACCGTCAGTTTTCTCCACACACGTGGATTTACGGGAACCTCTCTGCTCCCTAGGGAAATTGCAGAGCCCAGATGGCTTGATTGTCCTGGAGGGACTTCTTAGAGAGCAGGGAAGGAGGTCACACCCCCACACCCCAACACACAATGTGCTAGCTCTGCCCTTCAGCCAGGGGTTCCCCTCAGGGTCAAGGGCACATGTCAGCCGCTTGCTCATCCTGGGCCCTGGGCAGTAGTACTAGGGAATCAGGCCAAGTGGAAAGCCACCTGGGCGCATTCCTTAACGCTGCTGCAGCTATATGACTGGCTTGGATCTAGAGAAGCTCCTGAGGTCCATTGGCATCTTCTTGTCTGCCGTGAGCAGGTACGTCCCACTCCCAAGAGACTCTGGTCTCAGCCACAAATCAGGCTCATGTGTATTCAGTCCACTTGGGGCCATAGGTTCTAGGTACCAGCAGGTGTATCAAAGTTCTTGGGATGGGCTCAGAGATGACTGGGATTCTTCTCTAGTTGCTCCTCCATCTTGTTTCCCATTGGCCCTTCCCTAGTCAGCACCCTGTTGGTTGAGTATTATATATTTTCTAAAAGTAAAATAAAAAAACCACATTTATACTAGACTAGGGAATGGGGGATTTATTGGCTCACTTAGCTGAAAAAGCTCGGGAGGGGGGAGGCTGGGAAAATGGTTCAGTGTTTAAGAGCACTGCCTGCTCTTCCAAAGGTCCTGAGTTCAATTCCCAGCAACCACATGGTGGCTCACAACCATCCGTAAGGAGATCTGGTGCCCTCTTCTGGCCTGCAGGCATACATGGAAACAGAATACTGACAATACTGTATACATAATAAATAAATAAATCTTCCAGAGGGTGGATGTACATATTTCAGGTCTGGTCAGGCCCAGGGGTTTTACTGAGTTCTCCAGGGTTTCATCTCTTTATCCTTTCTTTTCTCACTCAGTCCCTGGATTCAGAGACTTCTGTGTACTGGGGTGCTCAGACCCTCCAGAAACCATCCCTGGAGCTCATTTACACCTTCAAGGGAGTGTATCTATTCCCGCAAGGTCTAGGAGAACCAGCATAGGTCACTTAACCAGCCTTCTGCAGAAGGATGACACCCCTGTCACGTGTTTGCCCCACCAAATCCACATGGTCCTTGAGTGGAGGAAGCAAGATTCACCAGAGGACAATTAAAGTGCCATTATAGAAAGAAGAGGCCTGGGAATAAGAAAGGGAAGGGAGAGGGGAGAGAGAAGGGAGGAGAGGGAGCTGGTCAGCTGTGGGAGCTCACAGCTTTAATCCCAGTAGGCAGGAAGCAGGGGTTTCTGCAGATTCAAGGCCAGCTTGATCTACATGGCAGTCCTAGTCTACGTAGTGAAATCCTGTCCAAAAAAAGCAGGAGGGCAGACACAGAGACTAGAAAGAGACAAAGCCAAGAATGCCTGTTGGATTTAGTTCCAGCATTTTCTTGGCTGGGCACAGTAGTACTTGCTTGTCGTCTCAGTGTCTCCAGCAGCTGAGGCAGAATAGTAAGTTCAAGACAGCATGGTGAGGTCATCTAAACAAATATATAGCTGGGTGGTTTTAGCACACACCTTTGACCCCAGCATTTGGGAGGTGGAGGGAGTTAGATCTCTGAGTTTGAGGGCAGCCTGGCCTACAAAGTGACTTCCTATATATGCATACATACACACATATATATGCACATATATTCTAATACGTATATATTATAATATGCTTTTATATATTATATAGTTTGCAAAAGTCCAAACAATTATGTCTCTGTGGACATCTGTCTCTGTGGACATCTCCTGGGTTGGAGGCAAGTTTGTGAAGACAGTACCTTTTCCTTGGGTGCCTTCAGTTCAGTGTTAAGGAGCCCTGTTGCCGAATATTTGTTTAACTATGCAAAGATGTGTTGCATCTGCTTAATTATGTAAAGATGTGTTGCTGTTTTACCTTGCCTGCCTAAGGCACCTGATTGGTCTAATAAAAAGCTGAACAGCCATCGGGAGGCAGAGGCAGGCGGATCTCTGTGAGTTCGAGGCCAGCCTGGACTACAAGAGCTAGTTCCAGGACAGGAACCAAAAAGCTACGGAGAAACCCTGTCTCGAAAAATCAAAAAAAAAAAAAAAAGCTGAACAGCCAATAGGGAGGGAGGAGATATAGGAGGACTTTCGGACAGGGAAAGTAAGTAGTAGGAGGAGTTTAGGCTCTGGAGAAGAAAGAAAAGAGATGCCAGGGAGACGCCAGGGGCCGTCAGTCAGACAACAGGAAACAGGAAAGTAGGATGTACAGAATGAAAGAATAATAAAAAGCCTGAGGTGAAATGTAGATGAATAGAAACAGGTTAAATTAAGTTAAAAGAGCTACTGGGACAAGACTAAGCTAAGGTTGAGCACTCATAATTCACAGCAAGTCTCTGTGTCTTTATTTGGGAAGCTGGTTTGCAGCCCAAAGAAAATGTCAACTACAGAGCCCCTCAAACATCTTGTTTTTATGGTCTCCTCTCTGGACAGCAATCGGTACCTAATAGAATTTCTTGAGATTGGAGGTGTCCTAACACTCTTGGAAATACTTGGCCTAGAGAAAATCAAGGAAGAGGACAAAAAGGAATCCATCAAACTACTTCAGATTATTGCAAATACCGGCAGGAAGTACAAGGAACTCATCTGTGAAAGCTACGGTAGGTCCTGGGTGTGCGAGCCTGGGTGTGCCAGCCTGTGGACACCACATCTCCCAGAACTTGGTTGGAGTGGACAGCACCCACCCTGCCAAAAGCAAAAGCTGTCAAAGGACAAGTAGGCACACAGGAAACATTTAGTGTTCCCTCAGTGAGCTTTTCTGTTCATGTCACAACCAAAGGACCAGATTTATGGCTTCCCTGATTCATTATTTGCTCAAACCCTGAGACAGTGGTACACACCTTTAATCCCAGTACTGGAGAGACAGAGGCAGGGTGATCATTGTGAGTTCAAGGCCAGGCTGGTCTACAAAGGAGTTCCAGGACAGTCAGGGATACCTAGAGAGACCCTGTCTCAAAAAACCAAAAGTAAATAAATATCGCTTGGGCTATAGCGGTGAGTTAACAGCAGTTGGTGCTCTTTCAGAAGGGCCAGGTTCTATTCCCAGCACCCACACAATGGCTCACAAATGTCTGTAACTTCCCTTCCAGGAGATCCAGCACTCTCTCTTTTTTTTTTTTT
>NW_004949167.1:584872-593415 GCF_000317375.1 Microtus ochrogaster | reverse complement strand
ATGATAATAATAATAATTTATAATAATAATAGTGTAGTGGGTTTTCTCAGACTGCCAGCCCCAAATCATGACACAGAGACTTATTATTAGTTATGAATGTTCTACACTTTGCCTTGAGGTTTTTTTTACCTTTCTTTCATTCTGTATGTCCTACTTTTCCTGCTTCCTCCTGGCTGGCCCCGGGCGTCTCATCTCTTTCTCCCTCATTCTCTCCCAAGCCTAGATTCCTCCTCCTACTTATTCTCTCTACCTGCCAGCCCTGTCTATCCATTCCTTGCCTAGCTATTGGCCATTCAGCTTTTTAATAGACTAATCAGGTGTCTTAGGCAGGCAAGATGAAACAAATGCAATGCATCTTTTCACAGTTAAAAAAATTCTTCAACATAAACAAATGTAACAATCTTTGCCTAGTTAAAGAAATATTCCACATTTCTCCCTTTTGTCTAAATAAAAAGAAAGGTTTTTAACTTTATAGTAGAACTTTATACACTAAGAACAGTTATCAAATAAGAATTACATTTATGTGCTGGGTGGTGGTGATGCATGCCTTTAATCCCAGCACTCAGGAGGCAGAGACAGGTGAATCTCTGTGAGTTTGAGGCCTGCAAAACTACATAATTCCAGGACAGGCTCCAAAGCTACACAGAGAAACCATGTCTCAAAAAAAAAGAAAGAAAAAAATGAATTACATTTATAATCTCTACTTCTTTTGCATTTGGCAAATTTGGTGAAATTACTCTATTATCTATTCTGTCTTGATGAGTCCAAAGTTTTGTACCTAATTTACCTTCTATCATAACTAAGGAAAACTGTAACTATAGCTATCTAGTCTTTAACTCCATCAAAGACCCCAGGAGGATATGTTACCTGAGTAAGTAGGAAGTGCAGTGCAAGCCACTTTCAGAACTATACATCTAGTTGCCTGGACAGTCACCCAAGTTTCTCTGGAACATTGGGTCATCCATCTTCAACCTACAGGCCTAGAATATCTGGCCGACTTTCCTATGAACCAAGAATTTTGAAGGACTGCCCTAACTACTTTGTCTTTGCAAAGTGTGGCAGTCACTTTTCTTTGTGTCCTGTATGTCCAGTTTGGTATAGCATACTGTAAACAGTCAAGGCAAAGACAGTTTCTTGCCCAAATGGCTAACTTTGCCACAATAAAAGCAAACTACATATGGAGATTTGTTGATATCCATCATCCTTCTATGAAGTAGATTGGTGCTGCCAGGAGCAGACATGTCTCACTGTCATGAAAAGCCCCATGTTAATAAAACATTTTACTAGCCAGGCAGTGGTGGCACATGCCTTTAATCCCAGCACTCAGGAGGCAGAGGCAGGCAGATCTCCATGAGTTAGAGCAAGTTCCAGGACAGTCAGAACTATTACACAGAGAAGCCTTGTCTCTAAAACAAACAAACAAAAAAACGGGGGAGGAGGAGGGAAATGGGAGGCGGTGGAGGGGAGGAGGCAGAAATCCTTAATAAATAAATAAAATTAAAAAAAAAAGAAAAAAAACATTTTAAATGCCATAGTCTGTAGGTCCCTAAAGTGTTTGAAGATCACCTATCTAAAATACATATGTTTAACCTTGAAAACATATATAATATGACTACAAGTTTGATTATTATACACAAATTACTAACATGCATTTTTAATTATTCCATTTTTAAATGAGCTGCATAAACATAATACCCCAAACAAGAGTAGCAATGTACATACCATATAACAGAAATAATTTTAAATTTCAATATTCCAAAAATCCATACCAATGTAAAATATTTGAGGTTAATAGTTGTCTTTTTATCCTATATTCCTATATCCCCCTAAACAATGACAAATATCCATAACCTACCAAATGACCAAAAACTACCCACCCTACCTCTTGGGAATGTGGGCATTGTGTTCTCTAGACTGCTTCCTGTTGTCTGGGGGTGAAAGCATCTCCAGGGGACCCTGAGAAAATAGAGATATTGGTAAAGTCCTGGAGGAACTAGTTGTAACATTGTTGTCCAGTCTCAGAACATTTTCATGCAGAGGGATCGGTATAAACATAACCTATCTTGTAGTTTTTCTTGGTTTATCACTTCATGTTTGTAGCCAATGTTTTTAGGAGGTCTCCCCCATCAAACCTGGTCTCTATTAACCTTGAAGGAATCCACAGCCTTTCGTTTCCTGTGAAAAGACAAGCATAACCTCTTCCGCAGTGTGATTTATTTTCTGAATTCCATTTTAATGTTAAGACATCCCTAAAGTATCTAGGTTGGTCTAATTCAGGAGTCCCTGTTAAAATCCCATGTCTCTCAGCAGCTGCCACTCATCAGCATCCAAACAATTCAGTCAACAAAACACCATAGAGGATCCAGACTCCCTGTGTATTTCCCATTTTTATGGGGCCTTTTCCCTTTATGTTACTTTACTCTCTTTAAAGACTTTTTTTTTTTTTGATTTTTCGAGACAGGGTTTCTCTGTGGCTTTGGAGCTTGTCCTGGAACTAGCTCTGTAGACCAGGCTGGTCTCGAACTCACAGAGATCCGCCTGCCTCTGCCTCCCGAGTGCTGGGATTTAAAGGCGTGCACCACCATCGCCCGGCTCTTTAAAGACTTTTAAACTATTTTTCCTATGACTGTTGTTTTGTTTTGTTTTCTGAGACAGGGTTTTTCTGTAGCTTTGGAGCCTGTCCTGGAACTAGCTCTTGCAGACCAGGCTGGCAATGTGCACCCCACCACTGCCCTGCTTTATACCCATTTTTTTTTTCTTTCTTAAGCCTATGCACATTTTTAAACACATTGTAACCTGCTTAAAGGTTTGGGTTTGTGGGTTTTTTGTCCTTTTTTTTTTTTTTGGTCGAACCTGTCTTTGTTGCATGTCTCTAGCCTTTTCTGACCACAGGAGCCAAACCTTTAATCTATTAAGCAATAGCTAGGCCCTCTGCTGTGGCTCTGGCGGCTGGCTCCGCCCCCTCCTCGGTTCGGCTAAACTTTTAACCAGGAGCCACATTTAAGCGCCCCAGCTCTGGGAAGCTGGTGCCCACACTGTGGCAGGTGTTTCTTACGTAGCTTGCTGTTTCTCCTTATTGTGCAGCTGCTGGAATACTCGCTGTACGGCAGAGCCTCTTAAAGGAGCGGTATCTTGTTTGGGGTTTTTGTTTGTTTGTTTTGTTGTTTTTGTTTTTTCAGCTTTCTCAGACCCTGTGTGGAAATTTGGGTCCCAGGTTGGAACACCAAAAAAGGCCCTGTCCCTAAAAAAGGGTGTGACCAACTGGGTGTGGTGGTACACACCTTTAATCCCAACACTTAGGAGGCCTAAGCAAGCTAATCTCTGTGAGTTTGAGGCCAACCTGGTCTACATGATGAGCTCCAGGACAGCCAGAGCTACATAGTGAGATTGTCTTAAAAAGAAAAGAATTACAGTCTGGTGGGAAAGAGTTGTATGCCCGGCACAGAAAACAAAACTGTGTTTTGAAGTTTAAACTGACTCTACAAAATGTGCAGATGAAACAGTTTCTGATGTTCTTTCACTGAAGAGCAAACTCATGGCCTCGTGAATTCCCTTTAGGCTACACACACACACACACACACACACACACACACACACAAAACTACCCTGGTCACACAGCTGGAAGGAAACACGACAGTAATGCAACATGAAAACTGAGCCTTAACTTCGGCTCCGTTAAGCAAGCTTGATTGAACAGCTCTTAAAGCAATCCCCATTGTGCAACCTTGAGTGGGAAGTGCTTTCCTCAATCCTGTCCGATTTCGCATTTTCCCTTCTTTGCCCAGGTGTGAGAGCCATAGCAGAATTTCTGGCAAAGTCTAAATCAGAAGAGACCCAGGAGGAAGTGCAGATTCTGCTGGATGCTCTGGTCCATGGTAACCCCAAGTACCAGAATCAAGTATATAAAGGTCTCATAGCTCTGCTGCCCTGTGGGTCCCCAAAAGCCCAGCAGCTGGCCATGCAGACTCTCAGGACTGCCCAGGTGAGCCACAGCTATGCTCTGGAGTTCTGATTCACATGGTCTAGTCCAGCAGCACTTCCTACAGGCCTGAGAGGCAGAGCTCAGCGTCCCACCACGCCTCTGCTAGACAGTCAGCATCACTTCCCGAAGGCCAAGGCAGCACGAGTGATTTGTCCTGTTTATTTAAGGATCAGAAAGATATTGGCAGACTTTAAAGCGGTTGAGACAAGTGACAAGGATGACTAAGGAACTGAAGAAAAGATCAAAGGCATCCATTTGACAGGGAGTGCATAAGGGAAGAGACCAGATCTCACTCATTATAGAAGCTCTCCCCCACCCCCCTGGCTTCTGCCCTAGATTGTGAGCGAAGTCAGGTTTGGAGGACAGTGGCGTCAAGCCTACAAAGGAGGGGGATGTGGTTTTGACGTGGATGGTCAAAACTTTCACAAGTGCTCCAGAAGACAGGCTGGAGGGTAGCAGACAACAAAAGGGCCTAAATAGTGGGCGTGGCGTGGGTGCAGAGGTGACCAAGGCGGGTAGACATTTCTGAGACAGGTGTAGAACTAAGAACAGATATCAAGCCGGGTGGTGGCGGCACACACTTTTAATCCCCACACTCTGGAGGCAAAGGCAGGCAGATATCTGAGTTCAAGGTGAACCTGGTCTACAGAGTGAGTTCCAGGACAGCCAGGACACAGAGAGACCCTGTCTCAAAAGAACAAAAGCGAGAGAGAGAAGCACTGCCCAGAACTGCTGGAGAGGCTACTGGGCCATGGAAAATTAAAGGCTGAAGCTCCAGAGAAAGGCCCAGGATGAAGACAGCAGTTTGGATTTCACAAGCAGTTAAATAGCAAGTGGAAATGAAGTAAATAAAATTCCCCGGGAAGATGCACCAAGTTGGGAGAAGATGGGATGTTTCCTGGAGCTGAGCTCAGCTGAGCTGAGCTGGGCTGAGCTGGGGGAGGGGGGGGGGCTGCGTCTCAGACCTGAGAACCCTGGCGTTCACCCCAGTGCCTCCTACACCAGAACTTAGGTAGACCTTGCTTACCTGGCTCTTTGTCTTTCAGTAGCTGGTGCGTGTGGCACAGGTAAAGTCTGAAGAGGTAAAACTAAAAGCTGAGATTCCAGAAAAGGTTTCAGGATCAGTTTCTCAGGGAGGAACTTTTGTCCCTCCCGTGTCCTCCCCTCCCCTCCCTGAAGTCTCGGCCCTTGGTCCTGCATGTCTTAGTGGGCAGCCAGGAGACTTGGCTTAATGCAACTTGAGCTAAAGACTACAGTGTCAATTCACCCCACAGCCCAGCTCTGGGGTCCTCGGTTCACTTCTTCTGAGCCTAAAGAGTCACCGCTCTTCCTTCTGGTCTGTCTTGTCAGGCAATCATTGGAGCGACGCACCCCAGCATCGTGGACTGTGTGTTGAAGGTCCTGGGCACAATGCACCTGGAGGTCCAGTACGAAGGTAGGGAGGCCTCTGGGTCACCAAAGGCAGTGAGAGTCTCCCTCCGATCATAAAGAGACTGTTGCTGAGTATCTAAAATAGCACTGGGAGAGGGGAATGGCTGGTTTAGTATCAACCAGCAAGACCCTCAGAAAATGGTAGTTGTATTTTATTCGTTTGAGCAGTCGTTAGAACAGGCTAGGTTCAGAGCTGTCTCTCGTGTGGCTCTTGCCATCTGCCCTGAAGCCCCTGCCTACCACCACACCCAGCTGTCTACTGTTAATTTAACACCTGCACCTGTTCTAAGAGTCAGGACTGTGAGTGAATGAATGAATGAATGAATGAATCCTATCAGTGATAGATGCTTGTCCAGCATGCACAGGCCTGAGTTGAACTTCAAGCACTGAGAGAAAGAAAAAGAAAACCTAGCTTATCAGTACAGACCTCTGTCCGCATACTAAGACAAGAGAATCTCAAATTCCAGGCTAGCCTGGGCTACATAATGAGGCTGTCTCATAAGAAAATAAACAGAGAACACCCTAGGGGACGTCTTTTTTGTAAAACAAACTAACTAATTCAGACTAATTAATGGCATCCATCAGTTTTCATTAATTGAGTCATTCATTTGTTGAACTCCCACAAACCTATGACACCTGATTTTCGATAAAGGAGCTAAAAGTATACAATGGAAAAAAGAGAGCATCTTCAACAAATTGTGCTGGCAAAACTGGATGTCAATCTGCAGAAGAATGAAAATAGATCCATATCTATCACCATGCACAAAATTCAAGTCTGGCCAGGTGGTGGTGGCGCACGCCTTTAATCCCAGCACTTGGGAGGCAGAAGCAGGCGGATCTCTGTGAGTTCGAGACCAGCCTGGTCTACAAGAGCTAGTTTCAGGACAGGCTCAAAAACCACAGAGAAACCCTGTCTCGAAAACAAAAAAAAAAAAAAATTCAAGTCTGAACACATTTGTTGAACTTCCGTAGCCGGTTCCCTTTTTCTCAAACCGATTCTAGGAGTACAAAGCCTGCAGCCTTCCAGGCTGTCCGGTGGTTGAGGGAGCGAATGGCGGGCGTGGCTGGTGATGGCTTCTTGATATTGTTTTTTTTCTTTTTTCCTTTTGAGACGCTTGTGCACTCTAGGCTGGTCTTAAACGCTCTCTTCTCCTCTCTCAGCTTCCCCAAGTGCCAGGATTACAGGCATGCAGCATCACACGGGGCCATGTCTTGTCTTGAGCTCTCAATTCTATCTCCCTACTGGGATTATGAACCCATTCCATTGCAGTGTCCTCAGAGGCTTGTGTCCTAGACACCTGACTTGGGCAATGAGGAAGTGAAACAAGGATGGACAGAGAGACAGGCACACACGGGGGGGGGGGGGGGGGGTGGAATCAGGTGGACTAAGCGCTCTAATGGAGAGTACCAGCAGCAGGTGAGCCAGCAGGAGGCCGGTGCATTGTTTGTGGACAGTTGCAAAGGAGGCAGCAGGGGCTCTGTGGCCAACAGTCTCAGGCTATCAGCATCTGGGAGGCAGAAGCAGAGGTTGAGGTTGATAGTTGCTGGACACACTGGTTTGAAAAGACCACAGTACTCATCCTGGTTCGTACTTGGTCCTGGAGAAGCCCTTGCTGTCCCTCTGAGCCTCACCCAGAGAAGGCTTTGCCATTTCCATGGCTCTGAGGCTCTGGGGTCCTTGACATGGCTGTGCTTGTGTCAATGACACATTCATTCTGGATTTCATTTGTTCCCCACACTCCACCATGCTGGGCGGGACCCTGGTTGCTTGGTTGGTTGGTTGGTTGGTTGGTTGGTTGGTTGGTTGGTTGGTTTTAGGTGGTCTTGGTCTTGAAACATAGTCCGGCCTTGCCTGAAGCTCTTGATCCTCCTGCCTCTGCTTGCCACCACATCCAGCTAGTTACTGTGATTTTAACATCTGCACCTGTTGTAAGAGTCAGGATTGTGAATAAATGAATGATTGGAAGGGAGGGAGGGAGGGAGAGATGGAAGGAGGGAAGGACCTGAGTTCAATTCCCAGCAACCTCAAGGTGGCTCACAGTTACCTTTAGTGGGATCTGATGCCCTCTGCTGGCATAAGGGCATACATGAAGATAGAATACTTATAAATAATTAACTCTTGTAACACTCATGCTGTGGCACATGTACCTCCACACTCACACACACACACACACAATACATACAGAATTGTTCAAACTTGGTAGGCATTTTTGAAAACTGCCTTACTCTCTAATGAAAACTCTGAGCCAGAGCATAGTGATGGTATGTGTAATCCCAGTGCTGAGGCAGGAGGATAGAGAGTTCAGCAGGGCTACAAGGTATGACACTGTCTTTTTCCTTTCTTCTTCTTAGTTTTTTGAGACAAATTCTCTCTATATATTCTTAGCTGTCCTGTAACTCACTATGTAGACCAGACTGGTCTCACATTAATGGAGATCTGCTTACCTCTGCCTACAACTGCCAGGAGTAAAGGCATGTGCCACTATGCCGCACCAAAATGATACTGTCTTATGAAATACAAAAGTCCTTGAAAAACTGACATCATAGGGCTGGAGAGATAGCTCAGAAGTTAAGAGCACTGACTGTTCTACCAGAGGTCCTGAGTTCAATTCCCAGCAGCCACATGGTGGCTCACAACCATCTATGCTAAGATCTGGTGCCCTCATAGGGCGTCTTCTGGCTACATGCAGAAAGAATGCTGTATACATAATTAATAAATCTTTAAAAAATAAGTTGATTATAAAATGACTATTAATTTAGAAAAAAATGGTCATTTGCAGAATAAAAACCTTACCTATGGGCCTGATAACTGGAGTTCACAGGAGGTGTTAATTAAATGGCCACATTCCTATAATGAAGGTGATGGGGTAGCTGGTACATCAGCCCCGAAGGACAGCAGCGATATTAATGGTTGAGAAGCTCCTGCACCAACACAGCAGGAATCTCAAGCGATGTCAGATACAGAGAAGAAAGTCTGCAAGCTGTCCTCTAACCTACATACACAATGTAGTTAAGATGCTAACATTTTAAACCCTATTTTTTTTTTTTTTTGGTTTTTCGAGACAGGGTTTCTCTGTGGCTTTGGAGCCTGTCCTGGAACTAGCTCTTGTAGACCAGGCTGGTCTCAAAC
>NW_004949167.1:575547-584367 GCF_000317375.1 Microtus ochrogaster | reverse complement strand
GGAGAAATCCCAAGGCCAACTTGTTTCCAGTCTCCGCAGTGATATTTGACTCTGTGCACATCACAGGCTCGCTGTACTGGCTCAGAGGAGAAAGCTGGGGAGGTGACTCAGTGATTAAGAACAGTGGCTACTCTTGCAGGGGACCCAGGTTGGGTCGCACATGCCAGCACACCACTGCACATGGAGCACAGCATACATAAAGGTGAAATACTCAAACTTATAGAATATTAATTAAAAGCAAAAACAAGAAAGCTTTCCTAGAAGAGCAGACAGCATGGTGTAGCTCTCAGGCTCACAACTGTAATCCAACACTCAGGAAGTAGAGACAGGATGAATGTGAGGAGTTCAAGGCCAGCCTGAGCTACAATGACCCTGTCGTCTAACAAACTGGTAAGGTCCGTAATTTGAGGTCATCCTTAACTACATAGGAAGCTTGAGTACAGCCTGGCTGCAGGAGACCTGAGAGAGAGAGAACATGTCACCATAA
Source organism: Microtus ochrogaster (assembly GCF_000317375.1). Classification (NCBI taxonomy): domain Eukaryota; kingdom Metazoa; phylum Chordata; class Mammalia; order Rodentia; family Cricetidae; genus Microtus; species Microtus ochrogaster. Next base: position 583,880 of record NW_004949167.1, on the reverse strand, counting down.
CTCCAACCCATCAGCATTTAGGACACATCATTAGCTCATAGTATTAACATGATGTTGGTTTTTCTGGTCTTTAAAGATAATAATGGAATATCTTGGAGCACACATCTTTACTGCCAGCACTCAGGAGGCAGAGGCAGGAGAAGGATCTCTGAGTTGGAGGAGAACCTGCTCTATGCAGCAATCTCTAGGACAGCCAGGACTACACACAGAGACCCTGTCTCCAATTTAATTAATTAGCAATAATGATAATGAATTTTCGTTTATGTTTTGCTACATCATCCAGGATGACCTTGAACTCCTAGACTCAAGTGACCCACTTGTCTCAGCTTGCTCCATAGACTTACTACATCCTGCTAGACTTTACAATCGTGTGGGTGTGTGTGAGTGTGTGTGCTTGCATGCTTGTGTGTGTACACGAGCTCGCGTGTGTGCCCACATGTGTGCAGGAGCATACGGAGGTCAGAGGTTGACATCCCATATCATCCTCCACCATTCTCCTTCTCCTGAGGTGTCTCCCTGACCTGTGACTCACCAGTGTGAGCTGGGCTAGCCAGCTTGGCCCTGGGATCCCCGTCTCTGGCTCCCTAGTGCTGACAGCACAGTCCGGCCCCCATGCCAGCCCAGCATTTACCGGGTGCTGGGGACCTGAACTCTGCTTCTCAGGCTTCCTAGCCCAGTGCTTCAGCTGCAGATCCTCTCCTGTCCTTTAGAACATGTGTGTGTTTGTGTGTTATTTACAGGGAACGCATGCATGCTACAAGGTTGTGAAGGTCAGAGGACAGCTAACAACTTTTGTCCCTACACTATGTGACCTTGGGGTCATACTCAGCTAGTAAGCTTGGCTTCAGGTGCCTTTGTCCACTGATCCATCCATCTCATCAGCCTCCCCAGCCCTAAAAAATAAATTTCTAAAAGTATTTTTAGCTGGGCATGGTGGCATATCCCCATAATCCCAAATGAAGGAGGCTGTAACAGGAAGATTGCCATAAGTTCAAGACCAGCTTGATCTACATAAAATAGTAAAGATTCTGTGTCTAATAAATGATTACTCAGTCAATTTTTGGTGTTTCAAAATTGGTCTTTGATTATGATGCAGCAAAAGGTTAGTGAACTAATCCACTTTTAGTATTTCAGCATCAGTATTTGGATAGGATGTAGCTAACAGGATATCAGAACACACGCGAATCAGAGAACACGACCACCAAGCACATCCCCTGGAAAATTTATATTGAAGCGCGCTTCCTCAGGACAACCAGGAGGTGGCAGTCTTGTCTAGACATGCAAAGTAAACTGGCACTATTTCCCAAGACTCTAGGTGCAGGGAATGCCTCTGCTGCTTCAGAATATGTGGGCGCCTTGGAAGGAGCTTCACGTGATCAAACGTTTTAGATTTATTCTGCTCACTGTAAAGGCTTCTTCATCTTGATCTATAAAATGCTTATGTTTATAGACAGATTCGTATTTATAGACACATTAACAGAAACAAAATCTTGTTATTTCCCTAAACACAGATCCTACAGAGGAGGCTAAACTGGATAGCTGAACATTGAATAGAGTTAAAAGACATCAAGGCTCCCACTATAGGGGAACAGGAAGTGAGTGCAGGTTCCAGGAGCTTTAGGGGAAGAGACAGGAACCAAGTGTTTTCTGGTTACACAGAGTGCACAGGCAGGAACCCCGTGATGCTGTCTGTGTGGACAAGGGTCAGACCCCAACCTCTGCTTGCCATGAAGAGGCCTTCCCTAGACAACAGGACGGCATGTCACAGGAATGCTGTTGATAGCCACTGCTGGCTAACACAGATCCCTGCACCGTGTCAGTCCCTTGACGGGGGGCAGCCTTCCCCATCCATTGCCATCCTCAGAGACGTTCAGTTTCTCTAACAAGCAGCTCTAATACTGGACATGGTGGCACACCCCTCTAATCCCAGCACTCAGGAGGCAGAGGCAATCAGATCTCTGTGAGTGAAAGGCTTGTGTGGTCTACAAAATGAGTTCTAGGCTAACCAGGGCTATGTACAGAGACCCGGTTTCAAAAAAACAACCAACTCTAAAATCACACACACATATACGCACTTCACACACACAAAGTGGGATATCTTACTCCCCCACCCCAACATATGGAATATCTAAGGTTCCCAGGTGCTTTACCATTTCCTTTCTTCCCCCTACAAGACAGGGTTTCTGTGTAGCCCTTGCTGCCCTGGAACTCACTCTGTAGACCAGGCTGATCTCGAGCTCACAGAGATCTACTTCCCTCTGCATGCTAAGTGCTGGAATTAAAGGTGGCACCAAGCCCAGACAAATTGTCTTTTTTTTTTTTTTTTTTTTTTTTTTTTGTAACTGGACCACTTCTGAGGTCCTTCTGCCAAGGGAACATTAACCCAGTCCACTGCCCAAATGTTCCTGTCCACCAACTCCCTGAGGAGGCCTCTTGTTCTCAATTCCTTCATCTCTTCACAGAGGGATCAACGGGGAAGCATGGGGGACACTGGGGCAGGCAGTGTTCTTAGACAGGGTCTTAGACAGCCTGGACTACCTCAGACTCACATCACAGTAAACAACGACCCAGCTCCCGAGAATTGCTATTAGGGCAGGTGCTGCCACACACTGTCAGGCTGTGGACTCTCGCTGTTCTCTGGGTTTGAGCAACGACCCTTTCCTCTTGAACGAAGTGTCCATGGCGTGTGAGTGGTAGTACCTGTATCTGGAGAGACTGCCATTTCCTCAGCCCATCCTGTGGCGAGCACACGCTCCATCACTATTGGACGGGGTAGGGAGCTGGCTCAGTAAATGCTTGCTCAGAGGACGAATGTCCCAGAGAGACATTTGAGCAATGCCTTGCTTTTTCCCTTCTGGTATAAATAGTGAGAGCTGTGGATTTTAAACACAAGCAGAAATGACTCAGGGATAAATCTTCATTTGTCCCAGGAGCTGCAAGCATCCTAGTTCCATAATTATTGCAAGATGGAGCTTTTAGTGTAAAGTGCGTTCTCAGTGTTGATATTTATCTCCTGGACGATGAGATGCTGCCTGTGTCCAGGGAATCACATAATCATCTCTTCTTACCCTCCCTGGGATCCTGAGCTTCCACCCGGTCACATCTCTCTTCACATCTCAGGCATAGACATAGATTCCCAGGGTGCCCTGGCACTGCTGTGGCATCTTGCTGTAGCTGCCAGAGTGACACAGTCAGAAAAAAGGAGCCAACGCACTCAGATCCAAATACAGCTGCACTGAAACACACAGCAGCCAGGCAAGTAAGAAAGACAAGAGATTGGGATGTGGGCCTTGACTATTGTTTCATCTACATAAGGTTTGGGAGAAGCCAAAGAGGCCCAAGTGCTCTGTGCCCCCTCAGGGCTGGACCCTGTCCCTATGCAATATTGATGGAGCTATGATTCCAGGTTAGAACATCTAAGCAATCAAGAATGGCAATGTAGCCGGGTGCTAGTGGTGCACACTTTTAATCCCAGCACTCGGGAGGCAGAGGCAGGAAGATCTCTGTGAATTCAGAGCCAGCCTGGTCAACATAACAAGTTCCAGTCCAGCTAGGGATACATAGTGAGACCCTGGTCCCAACCATTACAGTAACAACGAAAAGGACAAGAACCACATGTGAGCAACAAGCTGCAGGGCTGGCATCCAGGATGGAGCCTGAGGGCACCCGGGAGGACCTCCATGAAACACAGGGAGAAGTGGCTGGCAGGCCACAGGGCAGCGGTGGCTGTTGTCACTGTTGTTTTATCCTGATCGGTCATTGATTTGAGACAGAGTTTCACTGTGTAGTCTAGATTAGGCTAGAATTTGCTATAGAGCCCAGGCTATCCTCAAATGCACAATTGCACAATGCCCCTGTCTCACTCAGCTTTTCCTAAGCCTCCCAGGTAGATAGAGAGCAAGCCTGTGCTACCATGCAGAGCTGCATAAGGAGTGAGTCTGTATGTATGTGTGTGCATGTGCATATATATATGTGTGTGTATATATATATATATATACACATATATATATACAGGGTCTTAGTCTACCTAAAGCCTAAACTTATCCACAAAAATCACAATCCTCTGCCTCGGCCTCTGCAGTGCAGGAACCATAGGCCTCTCCCTATAGGAGGTGTCTCTGGAGAAAGCAGGTGTTCTAGCCAGCTTTCCTGCCTATTTGTTTGTTTTTTCTCTAATGTCCTCTAACTCCCGATTCCCCTGCCTCCACTTCCCGAGTACTAGGATTACAGGCATGTTGTGGGCATTTGCACATCATGGTTGCACATGTAAAGGTCAGAGGACCACCTGGAGGAGTCAGTTCTCTCCTGTCTTCACCTGGTTTCTGGGGATCAATCTCAGGGCAACAATGTAAGATAGGGAGTCTCAAAAACCAGAGAGACCCAGGCCTGGCCTGAGGATGTAGCTAAGTGGTAGTGTGCTTGCCTAGAATGCAGGATTCCCCTGGGTGTGGTCCTTGGTGGTCAGATTTGTAAAAAATAAATGAAATCTTTCCTCGCCCAGCTCTTTCCTCCTCCATCAAACCAGAATTCCTCCAAGCTGATGGAAACTCATTTCTATGGGCCTCAACCCTGCAGCTCCAGCTCCTGGGCATCTCACCATCCCATCCATTCCCTGACTCTTACTATTGCTGATATCCAATCACAGCTCCAGAAAAACAGCAAGGAAGTGTCAGCTCCCCATATAAGGCTTTAGCAGGTGCTGAGCAACAGAAAGCACAGGGGAGGTGATGGAGAGGGCAGGGTAGAGGTCATGATGAGAACTAGAGAGATGGCTCAGTGGTTAAGAACACTGGCTGTTCTTCCAGAGACCCCGAGTTCAATTCCCAGCAACCACATAGTGGTTCACAACCAGCTATAGTGGGATCTGATGCCCTGTTCAGGCATACAGATAGAGCACTCACATACATTAAATATATATATATATATATATTCAAATATATATGTATATTTGAAAGGCCGGGGCCTCTCCAGCATCTCTGTCCCTCCCCAGCCATCGAGTTGATAAAGGACCTGATCCACTATGACGTGCACTTGCCGCTGCTCAGAGGCCTTGTGGCACTGCTCATCCCACCAGTCAAGGAAACGTCCAAACTGCAGGCCAAGATCTTCACTGGTAGGACTCCTGATATGGGACTGCCCTGGAGGAGGAAAGGGCTTCCCGGCTAATGGCCCCTCGTTTCTTCAGACTCTTCAGTTTTCCAGATTACCACCCAGCTACCAGTGTTCCTGCAGCAGGCTGCAGCTGCCAAGACCATCGGGTAGGCCAGCTGCAGGACTGTGTGACTGTGGCAAGTCACGCCTGACGCTGTCTGCAGCTCATGTACTCTTCTGCCTCCTGAGCCCTGGGAGTAAAGTGTGTGTCACTGTGCGCAGCTCCTAACATATTATAATTTTAAAAGAAAGACACTGGGCTGGGCACATCCTTGGGAGGTGGAGGTCAGCAGATTTCTCCACTGAGGAAATTCCAGGCCACCCAGGGCTTTATAGTATGGGTGTGGGCTTCTCAGGAAATGTATCCCATTGTCTCATGTTTTTATTTTGTTCTTGTTTTTGCAATAAGATCCCTCAATGACAGAGAGTCTATGTAGATGAGGCTATTCTGGAACTCTATACATAGACAGACTAGCCTAGATCTCACAGAGATCCACCTGCCTCTGCCTCCTGAGTGCTGGGATCAAAGGCTTGCACCACTAAGCCTAGCTCTGTTGGAATTCTTGTTTCTTTGCTGAAGAGAGGCACAGACTTGGGAGTGTGGGGATATATTATTTGTGCTCTAATAAATCAAGTTTGCCTGGAGTTCAGAGGGCAGAGCCAGGCACTAGTTAACCGTAGAAGCCAGGCAGTGGTGGCTTTGATCAGAGCACTTGGGAAGGGGAGACAGGAAGTGATATGGCTGGGCAGTGATAAGGTGGGGCACCAGCAGGAGCAAGGCCCATTTCAGGCTGAGAAGCAATAGACACAGAAGGTGCCAGTACCTTGTTCCTTTGTCTCTCTGATCTTCCAGCATTTACCCCGATATCTGGCTCCAGGTTTTCATTAAGACCAATTAGAGGGGCTGGAGAGATGGCTCAGAAGTTAAAAGCATTGCCTGCTCTTCCAAAGGTCCTGAGTTCAATTCCCAGCAACCACATGGTGGCTCACAACCATCTGTAATAAAGTCTGGTGCCCTCTTCTGGCCTGCAGGCATACACACAGACAGAATATTGTATACATAATAAATAAATAAATATTTTTTTTAAAAAAAAGACCAATCAGAATTCATGCTACATGGGGTGAAGGGCTCCGTTCCCTTCCTGTGTCCCCACAGTTTTTCCTGTCTTTTCATCTTTCCTCACAAGGATCCTGGCACGCAGTGACTTGAAACTGGCAGAGGAGCTGCTGCACATGCGCGTGGTCCACAGCCTCATGACGGCCATGGGCAACACCGACCACAGCAATAGCCAGAGACTGGCCAGTCTCACACTAGAGGTGCTCGGGCTGGGGTGGGCACGAGGCAGATTGCAGGGTATGGCGGTCAAGGCAGCTGATCCCCACACTGTCTTGCCACACTGCCCACTTTCTGCCGCAGTACTTTGTGCAGCTGTTCCCATTGGTAGAGGAGCATGTCCGCAAGGCCATGGGAAAGGAACTCTACCAGCTCTTTCTTGTAAGTATTTGCACCCCCACCAACCTCAGCAGTTGCCCAGGAGAGAACGGTGCCCTCTTGCCCCCTTCCCCCACCCCCCCCCCGTCCGCCACCGTGCGCAGAATGAATCTAGTCAGCTGACTTGGCCCCGCTCCCAAACACACTGTCTTCTTGTCCCTACCTGCACTAGCTAGGAAGCTGGGAGCAGAACCTCTCTGCCTCAGCAGCTCTGCTTGCAGTTAACCTTCCACTCAGGCCCCACTCCAGGAGCCCGCTGTTCTGGTGCCCAGCCAGGCTCCCCCGCTTCCATCCTCAGAGCAATGCCGAGATCTTGTACACAAAAATAGACAGCATTCAGGCGGACATCTTGGCAGCCAACAAAGTCAATGTTACCAAAGGTGAGAAGGGGGTGAGGGGCCGAAAGCCCAGGCAGAGCCAGCAATCAGGCTCATGCTGGCTTTGCTGCCCGCAGCCTTACACCTCTGTGAAGGCACCACCGCCAGCTGCCTCAACTTTTGCATGGGCCCCGGAGATTTGAACGATGTGGAATATGTCACCCATTTTGAGAAGCTCAATTCAGAATCCAAGGAGTGACAGAGTCCCTGTGGCAAACCAGGAGGCCAAGACTGTGCCTCGTGGAAGGCTGCCTGCCAGGAGGAGGCTTGAAGACAGTGCCACTCGGTTCTGGGTGGGAAACTGGGAGTTAGCAAATGCAGGGGAAAAGGGGGAGCTGTTGCTGCAGAAGGGTCTAATAAAGGGTTCGCATATCTGTGCTGTGTAGTCGGACAGGAATGGGAATCACATGAGCTGTGTAACAGGGTTGGGGGTGTTCCTACTTATCAAAGCAGGTCCCAAGGGAAGGGCCCTCAAGACTCTGGAGGAGCCCCAGGGCATGCTGTGGCCTTAATGGAGGCCCTTCTCCTTTAAGATGGTGGTTCTCAGACTCTCTAATGCTGTCACCCTACATGAGTGGGTGATGAGCCACGGGCCATGGGGGTAAAGTAGTAAGATGTCTAATCTTAGAGACGCGGAAAAGGAAGTGATATAGAGAGTGGAGGGGTCAGGGGAGAAGAGAAAGTGCGTGAGCCTAGGTCTTAGACTTCTGAGCTGAAGGCATTTCAATGAGCACTATTAACCCACACATGCTCAGTCATGCAGGGTAACCCGCAGCGTAAGAACACCTTCAGGAAAAACACAGAAGAAAATAATGTGCAGATGAAAACAGCAAAAAACTTGAAAACAAAAAGAGAAAAATTTCTACAGTATACCCTCCGTTTAAACTTATAATATAATAACGCTAGTCCTCTGGAGTCATCCCAGAACCGGCAAAAACTGATTAGAATTTTGATAAAGTGATACAAAATTATAGAGGAAGCACTGGCCGCGTGAAGTTCTCAAAGAAGTGTAATCTTACATCAGTAATGGTTACTTCTCCTCAGCATGATTACACAAATAAATAAACTACGTAATACCTCAATTAATTCTCTCATTCATCGGGAAAATCGTACCGTTGTGATGTTGGAAAAACAAAGGCAACCGGTCCGGTGTTAAATTAAGCAATGAGCCGGGCGGTGGTGGCGCACGTCTTTAATCCCAGCACTTGGGAGGCAGAGGCAGGAGGATCTTTGTGAGTTCGAGACCAGCCTGGTCTACAAGAGCTAGTTCCAGGACAGGCTCCAAAACCACAGAGAAACCCTGTCTCGAAAAA
>NW_004949167.1:574011-575394 GCF_000317375.1 Microtus ochrogaster | reverse complement strand
CCAGAAATATTCCTATCCCGTCCCCCTATGTAAAGGTGTGAGATGACCACCAGGGGGCAGAGCCAACTCCAGATTTTCGGAGTGAAAACCTGCTCAGGAGTCTGAATTGAAACTGAACTCCAGAAGTGCATTCGGCTATAGAGCTCTTGTGTGTACGCGAGGCACTGGATCTTACTCTCGGCATTAATCAGTAAATAAACAAGAGCTCGAAAACGAGCGTATCCTTACGTTTCTTTAACACAAAGGATTGTGCATCCGAGGTTCTTGCCTTAGACACTGGAATGTGTGTCAAGCCCTGACAATGGGAAGGTCAAAGACACAGGGGCCAAACCCTGGAGAGAAGGGCGGGGCGGGGGCCCGAACTTTCCTGACCTAAGATTTGCCTCGAATGTGATCAGAGACTAATACAACTAGACCGCTGTGTGGCTTAGTTTGCTCGTTTGGGATGTTTGGGACAGGGTGACTTGCAGCCTAGGTTAGCCTCAATCTCTCCGTGAAGCTGAAAATGACTTTGAACTCGAGACCCTTCTGCCTGCGAGTCTCTAGTGCTTGGGCAACCGGCATGGATCACCACATCAAACTTGGTTTTGTTGTTCCTGATAGATTGTGGAAGGCCACGTGTGACTCAGTTTCCATCTGGAGTCATTTCTGACTTAAAGAGGTCATTTGAGTTCAAGGTTCCCTGCTCGACTTGCTCCGAATATCCTTGAGGGCTGTGAGAACATTCTGAGTAAGCCCGTGAGAAAGAACACTTTTGCCTAGATGAAAGACACATTACCTATTAAGATTTGAGCTGGTGTATGCCAGCTGGAGGCTCTGCTCTCCTCCTTAGTGTGGGAGCTGCCTGCTACTAAATGAATTTTTTTTTTTTTTTTTTTTTTGGTTTTTCGAGACAGGGTTTCTCTGTGGCTTTGGAGCCTGTCCTGGAACTAGCTCTGTAGACCAGGCTGTACTAACTAAATTTTTAGATTAAGAAAAAACACCTGCTAGAGCTTCCTCCCGAGGACAGCGCAGGGAGGCGACCAGCGCATGAGCCTAGGCAGTCAGTGGACTTCTGCGCTGACAGGCACTTTAATGAGCACGATAACGCATGCTAAGTCATAGACGGTAGAGCTCACTACTAGAAGATGGAAAGTATCACTATAATAAACTAAAAGACCTTTTGATTTTCCTTTTTAGTTAGCCTGGCAAGTAGCAAATGAGAATAAAGATTAAGTTTTTTTGAGACAGGGTTTCTGTAGCTTTGGAGCAGGGTGAGTCTCGAACACACGGATATGAGATTGCTTTTGAGTCCGGAATGATGCGACCGAACGCACGCGATAGGCGGCAACTGCCAAGAAGAAAACAAAGAAACCTTTCTTTTAAAACTATATTGGTTCTGTT
>NW_004949167.1:572187-573183 GCF_000317375.1 Microtus ochrogaster | reverse complement strand
AAAAAAAAAAAAAAAAAAAAAAGATTTAGGCTAGTGTATGCCAGCTGGAGGCTCTGCTCTCCTTAGTGTGGGAGCTGCTTGCTTCCTCCCGAGTGCTGGGATTAAAGGCGTGCGCAACCATCGCCCGGCCTAACCTAATTTTTAGATTGAGAAAATACACCTGCCCTAGCTTCCCCCCAGGACAGCGCATGGAGGCGGCCAGCATATGAGAAAAGGCAGTCATTTTACGCTGACAGGCATTTTGATTGACCACAACTAACGCGTGATCATTCATAGAGGACGGAGCTGACTACTAGGACACAAAAGGTAACGCTACGGCAAAGTTAAAAATCCTCTTCCTCGGGTTAGCTTTTCAAGCAGCAAATAAGAATAAAGACAGAAGAAATAGGAGTTATTCTGTTTTAAGTTATGACATTGGTTCTGTGGAGCCATCACAGAACCTCCAAAAATTGGTTGTTTTAAAAGTTGCTTATTTGCTTAGGTAATATAAACAAATTAACAGCTGCATGGACTACTCAAAGGATTAAAACCTTACTTTAGTAATGGTTACTTCTTCTACACTAACTATACAAATAAATAAAATACAGAATACCTCACTGCATTTTCTCATTCATCAGGAAAGTCGTACCATTGTGATGTTGGAAAAACGAAGGCAGCCGGTCCGGTGTTAAATTAAGCAATTACGACTAGCAGTGCATTGTGGGTATGTAAATGACGCTAAGTTGCGGGGCAGAGATCGCTGGAAATATTTTAACTATTTCCTCCCCCGATCCGCCATGTAACGACGTGGTCTGACCACCAGGGGGAAGAGCCAACTCCAGATTTTCGGAGTGGAACCCTGCTTAGGAGTCTGAATTTAAACTGAACTCCGAATCGGGCTGTGGTGGAGCACGCCTTTAATACCAGCACTCGGGAGGCAGAGGCAGGCTGATCTCTGTGAGTTCGAGACCAGCCTGGTCTACAGAGCTAGTTCCAGGACAGGCTCCAAAACCACAG
>NW_004949167.1:569654-571074 GCF_000317375.1 Microtus ochrogaster | reverse complement strand
AAGATTTGGGCTGGTGTATGCCAGCTGGAGGCTCTGCTCTCCTTAGTGTGGGAGCTGCTTGCTACTAACTGAATTTTTAGATTGAGAAAATACACCTGCCCTAGCTTCCTCCCAAGGACAGCATGTGGAGACGGCCAGCGCGTGAGCCTAGGCAGTCAGTGAACTTCTGCGCCTACAGGCATTTCAATGAGCACGATAAACGCGTGAGCAGTAATAGAGAGTGAAGCTGACTACTAGAAAACGAAGGGCATCACTACGGCAAAATGAAAGACACTTTCTCTTCACGTTAGCTTTATAAGCATAAAACAATAAGTATAGAAAAAGTTAGAGCTCTTATATTTCAGATTATGACGTTGGTTCTGTGGAGCCATCACAGAACCTCCAAAAATTAGTATTAGGATTTCTTGTTTGCTTAGGTAATAGATCAGCGCTAGCAGCTGCATGGACTACTCAAAGGATTAAAACCTTACTTTAGTAATGGTTACTACTTCTACACTAACTATACAAATACATAAACTACGGAACACCTCACTTCATTCTCTCATTCATGGGGAAAGTCGTACCATTGTGATGTTGGAAAAACGAAGGCAGCGCGTCCGGTGTTTAATTAAGAAATGACGTCTGCAGTGCATTATGGGTATGTAAATGCGGGGCTGGGATCGCTGGAAATATTTTAACTATTTCTTCCCCCGAACCGCCATGTAAAGACGTGGTCTGACCACCAGGGGGCAGTGCCAACTCCAGATTTTCGGAGTGAAAACCTGCTCAGGAGTCTGAATTCAAATTGAACTCCAGAAGTGCATTCGGTTATAGAGCTCTTGTGTGTACGCGAGGCGCTGGATCTTACTCTCGACATTAATCAGTAAATAAACAAGAGCGAAAACGAGCGTATCCGTACGTTTCTTTAACACAAAGGATTGCGCATCCGAGGTCCTTGCATCAGACACCGGACTGTGTGTCAAGCCCTGGCAATGGGAAGGTCAAAGACACAGGGGCCAAACCCTGGAGAGAAGGGCGGAGCGGGGGCGAACTTTCCTGACTTGAGATTTGCCTCGAATGCTATCAGAGACTAATACAACTAGACCGCTGTGCGGCTTAGTTTGCTCGTTTGGGGTATTTGGGACAGGGTGACTTGTAGCCTAGGTTAGCCTCAATCTCTCCGTGAAGCTGAAAATGACTTTGAACTCGAGATCCTTCTGCCAGCGATTCTCTAGTTCTGGGGCAACCAGCATGGATCACCACATCAAACTTGGTTTTGTTGCTCCTGATAGATTGTGGAAGCCCACGTGTGACTCAGTTTCCATCTGGAGTCATTTCTGACTTAAAGAAGTAATTTGAGGGGGCTGGAGAGATGGCTCAGCGGTTAAGAGCATTGCCTGCTCTTCCAAAGGTCCTGAGTTCAATTCCCAGCAACCACATG
>NW_004949167.1:566309-567904 GCF_000317375.1 Microtus ochrogaster | reverse complement strand
ACTATTTCATATGGAGACAGGGACCTGGGGACAGGGGCCTGGTGACCCTGATTCATCCTAGGGCTTAGGATCCTACAGCATTGAAGGCTTGAGTGGCATTTTGGACTGGGTAGCAGTGATTACTGTAAGAAATTGAAGGCCAGGCCATCTCAGCGTGTGCTGGTGCACATCTTCAAGGCTACACACACTCAGGCACTCAAGGGGGATGGGTCTCAGGGTATGTAAGGGCCAGAATATGACATCACTTAGGGGTCAGAAGTTTCCTCTGCGGTGGGGGACAGCTGTGGATGGTGGTTGTTGAGAGCTCTGAGATAACACAGACCTTCAAGATCGATGGCCTGCAGGCTGGAAGACACCAACTCTTATGCCCAGATCTACAAAGTCCCCCAAAACCAACAAGGAGACCTTGTCCCATATGTAAAAGGAAAAAGCCATTATTTTACACAAGTTTGCAAACTCGGTCTCTCAGTGTGTCCAACGTATTGGAATAATCGGAGAAATGTGAGCTTTGTTAGAGTTGGGTTTTTATAGAGGTAAGCGGGGGATGAGGGATTTTTAAGGTTCAGGACTCCTTATTTGCTGACATTTGTCTGGTGGTATCCTGGTGTGTGTGTGCTGGAAGGTGATCCATTCTACACCAGTTGGAACCTTTGGAATGGTCTTTCTTTGGATGGTCTGTCTTGGCTGGTGCTCAGGTAATCTCAGTTCGTGGTTCTTCCTGCAGCCAGGTATTGCTTCAGGGTAAACTACTGAGACTCAGGCCTCCATTAAACTGATCGTGGCTGAGTCCTACACTGGTAGGTGATAATGGTCTGCTTCTATTCAGCTTCTCATGGCTGGCTGAGTCCTACAGCGACCTCACCAGAAGGGTAAATCAAAGGACAAATGGAAAGAGAAGAACATTGGTGAGCATACTGAGGACGGGGTTAACCACAATAGCCACCCACGTGTCCATCATAGGAATCGTCCCTTGGACAAAGACACCATGTGACATTATAGGAGTTGTCCTTGGAGAAAGCCACCATGTGCACATTATAGGGTCCCTTGGAGGTACTTCTTGCTCTTTTTCTAATTCCCTCTTCCTCTTCCTCTGCTAAGTAGGAAGGAAATTTCATTCAACAGCAAAGCCATAATACAAATCTGAAATAAGATGTCTAGAGGCTCACAACAATCTGTAACCTCAGTTCCATGGGATCCTGTGCCATTTAGTACCTATTCTGTTCCTGCATGCACATAATACAAATGTTTACATCAGGCAGGTACACATCCAAAATAATTTTTTCAAAGAAAAATGTCACAAAGGATTCAGTGGACTACAGAAGACTGTACATAAGGACTTGAGGGTCTCTATTTTTAAAGATTATTTATTTTTGTCTGTTTGCCTGCATATATACAACACGTGTGCCTGGTGTCCATGGAGGTCAGAAGAGGGTATCAGGTCCCCTGGAACTGGGGCTACAAATGGTTGTAGCCACCACCACATGGGAACTGTGCCTCGTGGAAGGCTGCCTGCCAGGAGGAGGCTTGAAGACAGTGCCACTCGGTTCTGGGTGGGAAACTGGGAGTTAGCAAATGCAGGGGAAGAGGGGGAGCTG
>NW_004949167.1:548920-550232 GCF_000317375.1 Microtus ochrogaster | reverse complement strand
ATCTAGGAGCTAGAGTCGACCGAGAAAGGTAGGCGGGGCAGTGTTTGTATACTCTGGTTTCTCTTCAGATCGTATAAATCTTTCGCCTTTTACTAAAGATTTCCGTGGAGAGGAACAACTCTGAGTCTTAACCTAATTTTTTGAGGTCCTGTCTCCGCAGGACTACACATTGTGTTTAAGAAAATAACTAACTGTATTGTTTGTGCCACCTGCTTTCCCGGACTTATATCCATGACAGGGAAATAGCTCGTGTGACCTAAACGGTATGCAACATTTTGATGTGGTTATTTCTCATTGGTTCTTTTAGTATCTTTGGAGAGCGTCTTTACGCACCGTAGTTTCGTGAAGTGCAGGGTAGGGTGTGAGGTTCCTTGTGAAGTCTACATGGTGGATGCCCCTGTGTGAGGAAGAAGCAGTGCTCTTGTCAGGGCCCTCTTAGGCCGCCTCAGAGGTTCTGGCTCCTCCTGTCCCTGAACCTCTTCAATCAGAAGGATAAAAAGCAAGCAAGGGAGGTGCCGACACCTAAAACTCACTACTTTCTTAGGGCTTTTATGGCACTGAAGTTGAAAATTTTCGTTCAATGACCTTCCACTTAAGAACGCGAAAATCAGAATCAAGAAAGGACTTCTCCAAAGAATTTATCTCCATTTATAACTGCTTTGAAGAGAAAAATGTCATTTTCCTCTCGGACAGATTGCTGTTCCAGGAAATGTCAACAAGGGAGGACTTATCACAACCAGCAGTTATAGATAGAAGAAAATCCAACGAGTCCTGTCCCTAGGGTAGAGACAGGAGAGGCTGTACAGCGTGAAGCCAGCCCTCCTGAGTGAAACCGTGAGACCCGCTCAGAACAAGAAACACAACAGAAAACAGAGCTGGTGAGTTGGCTCCGTAGGTAAGGATACATGCCACCAAGCTTGTTATGCTTTTAATCCTAGCACTCAGGAGGCAGTGGCAGGTGAGTGGATCTTTGTGAGTTTGAAGTCAAACTGGCTCACCTAGTGAGCTCCAGGACAGCCATGGCTACACAGTGAAACCCTGTCTCAAAAATAAAAATAAAAATAAAGAAAAAAAATAAAAGAAAAATAAAAAGGAAAGATGCATAAAACCGTGAGTGTCTTTTACAAATAACCCACTACTTGCTGCCTAGGGACATAAAACTAAATGTATCCCTTGGTTAGGAGCACACTGATTCACTGTCACTTACTTTGTCAGGTCCATGCTGGCCAAAAGTCAGTGGACCAAATGACCAGCTTGATGAATGACAATTCACCAAATCACTGATTTACTGAAGACACATGTCCTTCAAGTA
>NW_004949167.1:537206-547985 GCF_000317375.1 Microtus ochrogaster | reverse complement strand
AGACAGGGTTTCTCTGTGGTTTTGGAGCCTGTCCTGGAACTAGCTCTTGTAGACCAGGTTGGTCTCAAACTCACAGAGATCCCCCTGCCTCTTACCTTAGTGTTTATGAGTCTGGAATCTGACAAGAGTTTCACTGATCACTAGGTTTCTTCCTTTTTAAAAACTAATTTACTGTTATTTCATTTGCATTGGTATTTTGCCTGCATATATGTCTGTGTGAGGGTGCCAGATCTTGTGAGAGACATTTATTAGCTGCCATGTGGGTGCTGGGAATTGAGCTTGAGTCCTCAGGGGGAACAGTCAGTGCTCTTAACCTCTGAGCCATCTCTCTGTCTCTCCGCTTCCCCCCCCTTTTGTCTCTTGTTTTGAAACCCAGGCTGGCTTCCCAATCCTCCTGCCTTCGGCTCCTAAATGCTGGCAATACAGGTGTGCATCACCATACCCAGCTCTGACTCGGGATCTTTTGTGAGGTTTTCCAGACAAAGATATCAGCCAAACTGCTGCCCTCTGAAGGCTGGGCTGATAGATCACTCCCCACATGGCCATGTGACTGGCTCCAAGGCCTTGGAAGACAGTACAGGCAATGGTACAGGAAGCCTCAGTTCTTCATTATGGTGGCCTTTGCTTCTGGCTGCTGAGTGTCCTCACAACATGGCAGTGGTTGTGAGGACAGAGAGATCCAGCCTGGTGTGCTGGCACACAGCTATAATCTTGGAAGCATAAGCAGTTAGAGCTCAGCTCTGTGAGTTCAGGGCCAGTGTGGTCTATAAATTCAGTTTCCAGGCAGCCAGGTCTATAGACCCTGGAGAGACAGACAGACAGACAGACAGACAGACAGACAGACAGACAGACAGAGAGGAGAGATAGAGATCAAAGAGCCTTCTAGGCCTTCCAAGGGCCTGTGAAATGGCTCAACAAGTAAAGATGCTTGTCTCCATGGCTGAAGACCCAATTTTGGTTCTGGGATCCACATGGTGGAAGTAAAGAACTGATTGCAAAATATAGTGCAATAGGGACATTTGTAGTGTCCCATAGTGGGTTGGGGACATCGGCGGGTGATAGAATATGGCATGCAGAGATAGCTTGACTGTGGAGTTTATTGAGAAGAGGGTACTGGGGAAGGGAAGGGAGAGACACAGAGAGAGGGAGGGAGGAAGAGAGGGAGGGAGGGAGGGAGGGAGGGAGGGAGGGAGGAAAGAGAGAAGAGAGGAGAGGGAGAGAGAGAAGGAGTGCTGCTTGCTTAGTGGGAAGACATAGATCAGGAGTGGGAGGAGCTTGTCTCTTTGCTCCTGTTCAGTGTTTGTGATTGGAAATATCTGGTGGCTCTCAAACCTGTTTAAGGTATTGGCTGAACAGAGGACAAAGTTAAGTTTAGAAAAAAAAATTAGGACCAGGGAATTGGGAGAAGTCTATCTGACCTGTTTAAGGTGGATCCTTCAATTCGGCTCTCTGGAACTCAAAAGAATTCTTTGGATTTGTGAAAATTTAAACAGCAGCATATTTATATCAGAATGACTGTGACATATTTTTTGCATAATAAAAAGCATCTTTATGAATATGAAGGGCAGGCTGGAGAGATTTCTCAGAGATTAAGAGCATTGCCAAAGGTCTTGAGTTCAGTTCCCAGCAACCATATGGTGGCTCACAACCATCTGTAATGAGGTCTGGCGCCCTCTTCTGGCCTACAGGCATACACACAGACAGAATATTGTATACATAATAAATAAATAAATATTTTTTAAAAAAGAATATGAAAGGGAGCTTGAGAGGAATTTGATAGCATGCACTTGTCCTCACACCTTTATAACTTGCGGGTACATGCCTTAATAACTTGTATTTGTATTTTGCGGAAATTTGTTTGGTAAAGTTGTTCTTTAAACTCAACTCTCAAACTGTATCAGAGGTCTTTGAGAAGGATAAAATTTACTTGAGTTATTGATTTAAAAAACTACAGAGAACTTACTGGTTGGCATCTAGAGCTACTCATTGTCCTCCATGGTCACTGAGGGTCATATTTTCCTTTTGCTCTTTAGCGCAGGGCCTTCCAGGCTCCAGATGATCCCGTGGGCTAAGAAATCTGTAGGAAGACAAGCCTACCTTGACCAGAGCAGCTAGGCTGTCGATTCCAGCAATTCTGTTCACTATCTGGAGACTTTCAGTTTAGATGAAAGGCAGTTTTACCCAGTGGTCAGCACTTGGCAGTTGAAGCAAATTGTGGATGGATGTTGTTTTGGGCCCATTTGTCTTCTGTCTTCTTTTCAGGAAGTAGAGTGCTGCTGCTAGGAGGCAACCTGTCTCTTTTTGTTATGACAAGTTTTTAAATAATTAAATATTTAAATGCCACATTCCCCAGATCTCTGAGCAGTTGAGTGCTGTTTATCAGATATAACTACAGTATAGAATCTGCCTGGAGAGCTGGGTCCAAGCATGACTTTAACTTTAAGCTTTTAACTTAACAGGTAAGATTTACACTCATTTTGTTGTGTTTTGTTTGTTGCTGTTGTTGTTGTTTTTCGAGACAGGGTTTCTCCATAGCTTTGATGGCTCTCCTGGAACAAGCCCTTTAGACCAGGGTGCCCTCGAACTCACAGAGATCTGCCTGCCCTGACATCCCAAGTGCTGGGATTAAAGAAGTGTACCACCACTGCCCGGCCTAAGATTTACACTTGTAAAAGGACAGGAAGAAGAAAAAACTGCTTGCAATACTAGGTTAAGGGCAGAACTGACAATAGTAATATATTTTAAATCAGGGTTGGATTAAATATACTGCATTTTTGTAAGAGACTTATAAGTACATACCAGTTTAAAACATGAGACTTATTGTTTTTGTAGTCTGAAATGAGATACAATGAACAAATAAAACATTTAACAGTAAACATGGGTGTATTTATGTTACATGTATGCTCATACACACACAATGAACAGGAGTTGGGTGATGTGTGTGCTCTTGGTGTGCCCTGCCAAAGGCTTGCCACTGCACAAAACACACAGGTAACATAGTCAGCACTGGGGAACCAGGCAGGGAATAAGTAAAGATGGCAGGACTTGGTTACCTGACCTGGCTCTTAGTTACGATGGTGGTGAAGTTGCCTGACATCAGCTAAGATGGTGGTAAGGTCACCTGACCACAGTCAAAATGGCAGGGTCACATGTTGTATGGAAGAGAAACCTAGAGGCATGTTCTGCTCTGTTGCCGAGCCACCATGCAATAAACCATGGCGGGGGAAACAAGGCTGTGGAATTGAAAACAGCTGTTTTCTGAATCCAACTAATCCACGGGACCAGCAGTAGTGGTGGCAGGGACACCTCTCTCTACAGGCAGGGTGTTAAAGCCGGTGACTCGGAAGCCAGAAAGGCTAGAGGCCGCTCGAAAGGTCTCTCACAGCAGGGACCACTTATGAGTGGTCCAAAAGAAAAGAAAAGAAAAGGATAAAGAAAAATCTGGGGCCCCCTGGGCCCCCCAATCAAGTGCACTGCACAGTGTGTGCAGTGCTAGCATGGGAGGACCAACCCTGGGTTGTCTGGTCACATTTTTAGCTATGAATAAATGTCAGCAAAGGGCTCAACCATAGCCATGGACGCTGTGGTTGGGAGCTAGAAGGAGAAATCTCACTGCCGAAGCTGCTGGTGTGCATAGCAGTGGGCGTTCATGCAGATAGTACACAGAGCTGTTGTAAAGAAACCTGGTTTCAGAGGCCAGGGTTCCAAGTTTTCCCAGATGGCCCACCCATGGGCTGGAGGGAATGTGGAAAGAACCTGGCCAAGTCACCAAGCGCCAATGTTATGGTAAAAGTAAAATGCTGCAGGTCCCTAAGTGTCTGAAGCAAGCAGTGGGCCCTGAGACCACAGAGGACCACAAAGGCAGCGAGTTCCAGGCAGGGAGCCCTGAGTGGCCTGTGGGCCATGAGCACCAGTAGGTCCTAGGCAGGGAACCGCATGGTGGGTGAGAGACCTTGGCGGTGCAGCCAGTCCCATGAGGAGTTATAGAAAAATAAAATGGCAAATGACACTGTTCCTTTTTTTTTTTTTTTTGACACTGTTCCTTAAGTGGGCCACCTGGGGCAGTGGATCCCAAACAGGGAGCCATGAAGCAGGTGAGAGGCTTTGGCGGGGCTGCCTATCCCTTGAGGAGCCACAGCCAAGATGGATGATAGAGCGGCAGATAGGCACCCCATGCAGAGTGAGAGTGGATATTTATTTAGTGGGTTATGGAGGAAAAAGGGGAAAGAGAGAAGGCAAGAAGGGAAAAGAGCAGAAAGTCAGAGAGAGAAATGAAGGGAGGAGGAGAGCAGTCACGGCAGCAGCTACCCCTTAGGGAGAGAGATGGAAAAGAAAGAAGCTCAGACTGCAAGCAGAAGGAACATCTGCCGGCCTCAGTGGTGTATGAGGGGAGGGAGTGGGCGGAGCTTGTCTTTATTTTAATTTTATTCATTTTTATTTAGCTCTACATTTTTCTCTGCTCCCCTCCTTGCCTCTCCCCTCCCCTTCAACCTTCTCCCAAGGTTCCATGCTCCTAATTTACTCAAGAGATCTTGTCTTTGTCTACTTCCCATGTAGATTAGATCTATGTATGTCTCTCTTAGGGTCCTCATTGTTGTCTAGGTTCTCTGGGATTGTGATTTGAAGGCTAGTTTTCTTTTCTCTGTGTTTAAAAACCACTTATAAGTGAGTACATATGATAATTTTCTCTCTACTCTAAGTCTGGGTTACCTCACTCAAAATAATGTTTTCTAGCTCCATCCATTTGCCTTTAAGTTCAAGATGTTATTTCTTTCTGCTGTGTAGTACTCCATTGTGTAAATGTACCACATTTTCCTTACCCATTCTTCAGCTGAAAGGTATTTAGGTTGTTTCCAGGTTCTGGCTATGACAAACAAAGCTGCTATGAACATAGTTGAGCACATGTCCTTGTGGCACGATTGAGCATCCTTTGGATATATACCCAAAAGTGGTATTACTGGGTCTTGAGGAAGGTTGTTTCCTAATTTTCTGAGAAATTGCCACACTGACATCCAAAGGGGTTGTACCAGCTTGCATTCCCTCCAGCAATGCAGGAGTGTTCCCTTTTCCCCACAACCTCTCCAGCATAAGTTGTTATCAGTGTTTTTGATCTTGGTCACTTTTACAGGTGTAAGATGGAACCTCGGGGTTGTTTTGAGTTGCATTTCTCTGATGACTAAGGATGTTGAGCATTTCCTTAAGTGTCTCATAGCCATTTTAGATTCCTCTGTAGAGACTTCTCTCTTTAGGTCTGTACTCCTTTTTTTTTTTTTATTGGATTATGTGTTCTTTTGATGTACAGTTTTTTGAGGTCTTTGTTCATTTTAGAGATCAGACCTCTGTCTGATACGGGGTTAGTAAAGATCTTTTCCCATTCTGTAGGCTGTCGTTTTGTCTTATTGACCAAGTCGTTTGCTTTACAGAAGTTTTTCAGTTTCAGGAGGTCCCATTTATTAATTGTTTCAGTGTCTGTGATGATGGGGTTCTATTAGAAGTGGTTCCCTGTGCCAATACAATTCAAGCGTACTCCCTACTTTCTCTTCTATAAGGTTCAGTGTGGCTGGTTTATGTTGAGGTCTTTGATCCATTTGTACCTGAGTTTTGTGTATGATGATAGATATGGGTCAGTTTCATTCTTCTATATGTTGATATCCAGTTATGCCAGCACCACTTGTTAAATATGCTTTCTTTTCTTCCATTTGATATTTTTTTGCTTCTTTGTGAAAAATCAGGTGTTTAAAGATGTGTGGATTGATATCCAGGTCTTCTATTCATTTCCATTGGTCCTCCTGTTTTCAGTACTGTAGCTCTGTAGGAGAGTTTGAAGTCAGGGATTGTGATGCCTCCAGAAGTTTTTCTATTGTACAGGATTGTTTTGGCTGTCCTGGGTTTGTTGTTTTTCCATATAAAATTGAGCACCGTTCCTTGGAGTTCTTTGAAGAATTTTTCTGGGATTTTGATGGGCATTGCGTTGAATCTGTTCTTTTTCGTCTTTAAGTTCATACAAACACATCACAGGGTCACATTGCTAAAGGGAGAAAGTAAAAGGCAAAACAACGGATGAAACAAATAGCAAAACACCACTAACAACAGAAAAACCTCAAACTAGGTACTTGTTACAAATACAGTAAAATAACCTGTAAGTACTAGCTAAAAACAAATCCTGCTCTATCGGGTTCGATGTTGTTTTAAGACTTTAAGACAGCCGGGCGGTGGTGGCGCATGCCTTTAATCCCAGCACTTGGGAGGCAGAGGCAGGCGGATCTCTGTGAGTTCGAGACCAGCCTGGTCTACAGAGCTAGTTCCAGGACAGGCTCCAAAGCCACAGAGAAACCCTGTCTCGAAAAACAAAAACAAAAACAAAAAACAAAACAACAACAACAACAAAAAAAAAGACTTTAAGACAATTCTGAAGCCATTTTTGTCAATTCTGAATCCTCTCAGCCTCTGTGCCATAGTGCTTCCCCTCCTCCCCTGGGAACCAAGGACCTAACAGCTACACTCGCACGTACTCAGTTCCTGAACAATTACCCACATACGTCTGTTTTGATTCAGTCCCCTGGGAAACCGGGTCAAAATGACCTCTTACCTCATCTGATCTGGCAACAGCTCTCCAGTCAATTATTGGTAATAGCCCTTTCGAATAAGCCAATCACAACCTCCCCCCCTTGCTTCTGTGGCCTTCTCCTTTAAAAGTAGCCTGTGTCTGCTATTCGAGGTCTCTCGGCTTCATGCTTTTGCATCGGCTATGGTACTAGAGTCCAACATTGTGACATTTCAATTGTATTTTTAAAGATCTGAGAGTAAGAGTCCCACTACTCAGCCTTACAGAACAGACGGTTTATGGGAACAGACCCACCGATGAAAAGTGAGGCTTTGTGATAGGTAGAAAACTACATTATGTGGAATTTGTGCTGTAGTTTAAGAGAACAGAGCATGGTATGCTTGCAGCTTGAAAAACCAGCCCAGGAAGGTATACTAAACGTATATCTAGAAAGACAGCTGCAAAACATTCTGCTTTTGGAGTAGGAACGGTGGTCCCGCGTAGCCGTTACACAGGACCTCCAAAAATTGACTTGATGATATTCAACTGATGGTAAGAAAAACATATAAGTAGGTGCTGTTCCATGTCGTTTTTATAGTACTTTAATCTTAGTACAATAACGGTAACTTCGTTCTCAAATAAATCACGCAATCCTCATGCTTCAGTCTCTTATGAAGCACCATTATGTACAGAATCAAGTGGAAAATGAACTCAGCGATTTTTTTATTTTAAATTAAAAAAGACTCCTGTACATTGCATTGTGGGTATGTAAATGAGGCTCTAAGTCACCTCCCTCAGGTCTCCGGGAAAATCTTAAATTTATTTCTTTTTTTCCTGTGTAAAGATGCGGTCTGACCACCAGGGGGCAGTACAAATTCCAGGCTTTCGGAGTGGAAATCTCAGCAGTCTGAATTCAATTGAACCCCGGAAGTGCAGTCAGTTGTTGAGCACTTGTGTATACGCTAGGCGCTGGATTTCAGCCTCCGCATAAATCAGTAAATAAACACCTCGAAAATGAGCGTTCGTTTCTTTAACACAAAAGATTGCGCATCCGAGGTCCTGGCCTCAGACACCGGACTGTGTGTCAAGCCCTGATAATGGGAAGCCCTGACAAGGGGCCAAACCTTGGAGAGAAGGGGACGGGGGGGGGTGCGGGGGGGGCAGAACTTTCCTTATCTAAGATTTGCCTCGAACGCCATCAGAGACTAATACAACTAGACCGCTGTGGGGTTTAGTTCTCTCCTTCAGCGATGTTTGGGACAGGGTTTCATAAACCCTATGGTGACCTCAATCTCTCCGTGTGGCTGAAAATGACTTTGAAGGCGAGATCCTTATGCTTCCTATTCGCTTGCGGTGAAGTTAGCATATGTTAGAAGAAAGTTATATTTGAAACGGAAAAACTACACCTCTACAGAAGACTGAGAAAAAATGTACAAGGACTCAGATATGTTTGCTTCCTATTCTTAGTAATACTCAAAAAATTAATATGATCTGAAGAGAAAGCAGGGTATATAGAACTGTCTCCGTCCATTGTGTTCGGCCACCGCTAAGTCTACATAACCAATGGGTGTTTGGTGCACAACATTAGTGGTCAGTGACTTCTGCTTTCGTCTCGCATGGGAGCCGCTTCACTACTGAGAAAACAAAAGGACGAGAAACGAAGTGAAAGCGTTTAGATGGAAACGCGGGGCTGTGAGCAATGCATTGCGTGTATGTGTGCTAGCGGTGAACCACCACCAGAGGGCAGGACGAAAACCGTGTGTACAGGCGTGTACGCACCACCCACAAAGTCTGATCCCCCACCCTTAGAGGGGGAGCGATTAACACTTGATGGCTAATGAGGAAGAGAGACTGTGCTGTGTTGCTCCTGCCCAGTAGGACTCCACATCCATACGAATTTGGGCAGCACTAATTGCACTCAGGAGGTTATTAATAAGCACGTGATAACAACGAAACAATAACTAAAATAAAAGGACATGAGGTGGGAGGGAGTCGGGTGTAGTAAATTGAGGAGGTTAATGGTGGATGGATATTATTTTAGGTATTTTGTTTTGGGCTTTTTTTCTCTTTTTTTTCTTTCTTCCTTCCTTTCTTTAGTTCTTTCTTTCTATTATGTATATACAGTGTTCTACCTCCATGTTTGCCTGAGGGCCAGAAGAGGGCACCAGATCTCATTACAGGTGGTTGTGCGACACCATGTGGTTGCTGGGAATTGAACTCAGGACCTCAGGAAAAGCAGCCAGTGCCCTTAACCTCTGAGCCATCTCTCCAGCCCCTTCATATTCATTTTTTTTAAAGATTTTATTTATTTATTAAGTATACAACATTCTGCCTCCATGTATGCCCGCATGCCAGAAGAGGGCGCCAGAACTCATTACAGATGGCTGTGAGCCATCATGTGGTTGCTGGGAATTGAATTCAGGACCTTTTGGAAGAGCAGCCAGTGCTCTTAACCACTGAGCCATCTCTCCAGCCCCCTTCATATTCATTTTTTTTTTTTGGTTTTTCGAGACAGGGTTTCTCTGTGGCTTTGGAGCCTGTCCTGGATCTAGCTCTGTAGACCAGGCTGGTCTCGAACTCACAAAGATCCGCCTGCCTCTGCCTCCCGAGTGCTGGGATTAAAGGCGTGCGCCACCATCGCCCAGCTCTTCATATTCATTTTTAAAGGAAGGAGAATCAGCCTGGCATGGTGCCTCATGCTGTTAATTCCAGCACTCAAGAGGCACAGGCAAGTGGATCCCTGTAATTTGAGATCAGCCTGGCCTACCTAATGAATTCTAGACACTGAGGCCTACGTACTGGAATGAACCAGACAATGAACAATAGTTCCTGTCCTTGAGACAATTTTTCTATTTAGAACATGGGGAGGGAGGTGGCGTGGGGAGAGTACCTGGCTGTGGTGGCACACACCTTTAATCCCAGCACTCAGCATGCGCATCTCTGAGTTCGGGAGTTCGGGGCTGGCCTGGTCTACAGAGTGAGTCCCAGGACAGCCAGGGCTACACAAAGAAACCCTGTCTCAAAATAAAATAAAAAAATAAAACTGAAAAGAATACGGGGACTTGGGGCATGATAGTTCATGCCAATAATCCTAACTCTGGGTATGAAGACGAGAGAGTCATTTCAAAGCCAACCTCAATTACCTGCATGTTTAGGGCCAGCCTGGACTGCGCAAAACTTGTCTCCATAAACGAACAAACCAAACAATAACAATAACAAAATGCTTATGGTATTGAACTGCAGTCTCGGCTGCCTAAATGCTGGGATTAGCATGAGCCACCATACCTGATTTTTGTCAGTAGATTATAATATGAAGACATATCAACCCCAGGATTTGTGCATTATAGGCAAGCATTCTTTCACGTTTATGGGAGTGTGGTGTGTGTGTGTGATAGTGCCTAGCTGTCATTCTATCCAGGCCTTGCCAAGCCTGATGACCTGAGTTTGCTCTCCTGAACCCATATTGTGGGAGACTGAACGCCCCAAGCTCCCACAGGTGTGCACATGCTCACACCGCACACGCAGAATAAATGAGTGAAATATGATTAAAAACAACAACAGCAGCAGTGAGAGGGGGCAGAGGGCGCTGAGATGGCTCCGTGCTGAACGCACCTGCTGCTATGCTTGCTCCCTAGAAAACACAGGATGGAAGATAGGACTAAATCCTGAAAGTTGTCTTCTGAGCTCCATGTGTGGCCACACACACACACACACACACACACCACCACCACCAACAACAACAACAACAATGAGTTAAATGTAAAAGAAAGAAAACAACGTCTTGTTGGTGAATATGTGCCAATGCCTCATAGTAGAAACTGTGGCCAACTGTGGTTGAAAACATGGAGAGAAACAAGGGGAAGAAGCAGTTGGGAATGGCAACTGAATTAGCTACCGATCACAGTTTTGTTTTGTTTTTAAGAGAAAGACTCTCAAGTATCCATACACTGGACTCTAACTTATTGTGTAACTAAGGGTGACCTTTTTCTTGTTTGTTTTATTTATTTATTTTTTTAATTTATTTTTACAGTATTCTGTCTGCATGTATGCCTTCAGGCCAGAAGAGGGCACCAGATTTCATTAAAGATGGTTGTGAGCCACCATGTGGTTGCTGGGAATTGAACTCAGGACCTCTGGAAGAGCAGCTAGTGCTCTTAACCTCTGAGCCATCTCTCCAGCCCCTTGTTTGTTTTATTTTAACATTTTTTTTGTGACAGGTTCTTTTTTTTCCCCCC
>NW_004949167.1:534122-535961 GCF_000317375.1 Microtus ochrogaster | reverse complement strand
ATCGGTTATCTAGGAGCTGGAGTCGACCGAGAAAGGTAGGCGGGGCAGTGTTTGTATACTCTGGTTTCTCTTCAGATCGTATAAATCTTTCGCCTTTTACTAAAGATTTCCGTGGAGAGGAACAACTCTGAGTCTTAAACTAATTTTTTGAGGTCCTGTCTCAGACGGGGCTATTGTGTGCTGTTTAAAGATAGATGTTCCATGGTTCCTTTCTCCTTGTATTGTGTACGTTTATGGAACCTTGTGTACTTTGAGATTCCTGAGCTTGGTTCATTGGCTCCTTTTCTTTTACTTCTTGTTGTATTTGAGTTGTTAGGAAATGAAGTCTGCATTTTCTCACTTTGGCCTTTGGTTTGTTAGTTTTGGGTGGCCTCCTCATGCAGTGTCCTTTTTCAGAGCTGGGATTATAGGATTGACCCTTCGGGAGGTGCTATCGGGAATGTAGGTTTTCACTATGTAGCTATGACTGTCCAGGCGCTTGCTATTGTAGATCAGGCTGGCTTGGCTTCAGACAGTTCTGCCTCTGGCTCCTAAATGCTAGGTTTAAATGCAAGGGCCACCAGGAGCATGGTTTCTTTCTAACTAGTTCTGGATTCCTTCTCTAAAGATTACAAACAAAGCCAGGATTGATGTGGGTGGTTCATTCCTATATCCCCATCAAGAGGAAACTCATACCCAACACCACTTGATGACCAAGAACCAAAGCCTCAATAGTCCAGAGACCTAGGGTAAAACCAAAAGACTACTAGTCAAAAGAAAAAAAGAAAGAGGAAGAGGAAGAAAAAGAAGAAACACCTGGCAGGGGCTGCAGAGATGATTAAGCAATTGAAAACATGTCCTGCTCTTCTTGCCAGTTTGATTCCAGTCTTCTGTAACTCCAGCATCCATCCCTCTGGCCTCCCATGGCACCTGCATATACATATCAAAATAATTACACGGGCTGGAGAGTTGGCTCAGCGGTAAAGAACGCTGGCTGCTCTCCTGAGTCCAATTCAATACAGTAAATTATATAAACAACATCCAACACCCCTGGGACTGATGACAGGCTGTAGTACTACCTACTCAGGAGGCTGAGACAGGAGGATTACAAAGAGTTCCAGGCTCAGTTCCATAACAAGACCATCTCAAAAGACCGAGCCTTATTCCAGTAACCCACCTAAGGGCTGAGGCAGCTGTCTCGGTGGTAGGACATTGTCACATACTGAGAAGGTATATATCTAGAGGCTGGGGAGGGATGGCTGCTCCGGCACAGAAATCTATGTTTGGATCTCAGCGCCAATGTGGAGGAGCTAGCATGTGTCTGTCTCTAGTACTGGCGAGATGGACAAGCAGTAGAAAAAGATAGCTGGATCCCTAGAGCTTGCTAGTCAGCAACTTGTCTTAGGAGTAAACCAATAGAGGCTGAGAGGAAGGAGTTGGAGGTGGCCTCAACCCCCAGGGAGAGGTCTTTCTCCTTTTTTTTTCCTCCCTGAGACAGGGATTCTTTGTGTAGTCCTTGCTGTCCTGGAACTCCCTCTGTAGATCAGTCTGGCCTTGAACTCAGAGATCTGCCTGCCTCTGCCTCCAGAGTGCTGGGATTAAAGGTGTGTACAACCACCAATTTTTTTTTGAGACAGAGTTTCTCTGTAGTTTTGGAGCCTGTCATGGAACTAGTTCTTGTAGACCAGGTTGGCCTCAAACTCACAGAGATCCGCCTGCCTCTGACTCTGGTGTGCACCAACTTTTTTTTTTTTTTTTGGATTTTCGAGACAGGGTTTCTCTGTAGCTTTGGAGCCTGTCCTGGAACTAGCTCTGTAAGACCAGGCTGGTCTCGAACTCACAGAGATCCACCTGCCTCTG
>NW_004949167.1:530560-533512 GCF_000317375.1 Microtus ochrogaster | reverse complement strand
GTATTATTTATTTTATTATTATTATTATTATTTTACAAAAGTTTATTACAATGTACAACAGGCTCCAGGATAACACTTGATTTTAACTATAGGTGGCAATGATGTTATAGTAGGGGATCCAGATGTTTAACAGGCTCCAGGATAACACTTCATCCTAGCTGTAGATGGCAAAGATGTTATAGCAGGGAATCCAGATGTTTAAATAGGAATGGAAGAGGGTCACCATCATCTCAGATATGAGGAACAGCTTACTTTTTGCCAGATTTCTTAATTCCACCTGTGGCCAGAGGTCCCTTCCCCGCGGCCTTGGCTTTTAGCTCCTCGAGTTTCTTCTGCTCCTCCTTTTGTTTCTGCTCGAAAGCCTTATCTTCCTCGTCCATTTCCTTGGCCTGCTTCTCGGGCTGTTTCAGGGGCTTCTTTTTGCCACCTTCCCGGCCCGACATGGCGCCTCCAGACACCCCCTTCTACCTATTTAATTCTTAAAGAAGATGCCAAGATCCTGGGGACACTTGACTCAGATCCTGACCACCAGTAACAGTGGAGACCCTAAAGAAAGATCAGGTGTGGCACCCCATGTCTGTAATGCCAGCACTCAGGAAACAAAAGCCGCGGTACTGCTACAGTGCCATAGGGGATAATTGCCCATCTCTGCAGTTCTCTGATTTGCCACCTGCTCCTAGAATCCAAGGTGACAGCCAGATTCCTCAGGTGCCCTTGTGCCATTAGGATTAAGGACAATGGCATGGTCTCAGTGCCAAAGATTTCAGACAGACACTCCCCGAGTGATTAGTGTACCTGTATCCTGAATCGAGCTGGTGGCCTAAAGCAGGGTAGACAGATGCAAGGTGAAGGCAGAGATTCTGGACACCCCACCCCCACTTCTGGTTTGCAAATAGTACAACTGAAGACTCCATGCCTTTTAGGAAAAGTTCTGGTATAATCCAGTTTCCAAAGAAATCCTGGGCTACATAGTGGATTCCAAGCCAGCCTGGTCTACAGTGAGACCCGATTTCAAAAAAACCAAACCAAAAAGCAATAGGAAACAGTCATGCTGATGCACTTGCTCTTCCAGAGGAGCTGAGTTCAATTCTCAGCAGCCACATGGTGGCTCACAGCTGTCAATAACTCCCGTCCCAGGAGTCGGACATCCTCTTCTGGGCTCCGTGGCATGAATACAGGCAAAATATCTGTTTTATCTATTTGTTTGCTTGGGTTTTATTTTTTTATTTTTTTTAGAGATAGGATTTCTTTTTTTTTAATGGACTGGGTGGATAAATATTGACACGGCCATACTAACAACGCGGGCTACAGATTCAAAGCAATCTCTATCAAAACCTTCATACTGTCTACTAGAACTGCACAGATTTGAAACATACAAAACACTTGGAAAACACACAAAGTTGGAGGCGTTAGGTAGGCTTATGTAAAAATATAAACAACCGATAAAACAAGGCAACCTATAAAAACAAAGTAAGTATGGTACTGACGTAGAGGAAAAATAAACCAAAGTAAAATACTACAGACAATGAGTATTATCAAATGTTCACTTATACAGTCACACGATTTTGACAAGGGTACCAAAACCACACCGGGAGAGTGAGGGGAACAGTCTCATGGGCCAATGACGACGGGAGAACTGGATGAGCACGCATGTTTGGGTGTTATTCTTCACCATATACAGAAATGAACTCAGAATGAATTAAGGAGATAAAACGCCACCACTGTAAATTCCTGTAAGAAAAGCTAGGAAAGCTCTAATGAGATTGTATTTGCCGCTGACTCGTTGGGCGTGGCATGAAAAACACGGTGACGACTGAAGCTCCGGGAACGTTGACGGTGTTTTTCAGAGGTCAGAGTTGAGAGTGAACGCAGAGCTACCGCTTAGGCTGAGGATCGGGCGGGCGGTGCGGGAGAGCGTTTCCCGGGAGTCCCTCAGGGTCTCATCGATCACATTTTAATATTATTCTCTTCTGAAACCTCTTGAGACAGCCCCTCCCTCCACAGTTCAAGCCATCCTCGGCACCACTGTCGTCCATGCCCCTGCTAATATGGCGCGGTAACCACCACTTAAAGTGTTCAACTGCTTTTCCTAATCCACAGACCCAAAGCCCATAATCCTTCAAGCAAAAATATGGTCTGGCCTATCACAGCAATACCCCAGGATCTAATACCAACTTCTGCCTTTGTTAGGGTTTCTATGGCTGTGAAGAGACACCATGACCATGGCAACTCTTAGAAAGAAAAACCTTCAATGGGGGACTTACATTTTCTGTGGTTTAGTCCATTATTACCATAGTGGGGCATAGTGGCATGCAGGCAAACATGGTGCTGTAGCTGAGAGTCCTACATCGTGCTGGCATCAGGAAGTGAACTGAGACACTGGGCAGTATCTTGAGCATATATGAGCACTCGGTGTCTGGCTATACATTGACACACTTCTTCCAAGAAGGCCACATATACTCCAACAAAGCAACGCTTCCTAATGGTGCCACTCCAGTTGGCATCACAACACCCCTAAACATAAAACAAAAATAAACAAATCTTTTTTAAAATCACATTTTAATTATATTAATTAGTTTTATGTCAACTTGACACAAGCTAGAGTCATCAGAGTGAGGGGAGCCTTAGTTGAGAAACTACCTCCATAAGATCCAGCTATGCAGCATTTTTATAATTAGTGATCAATAGGGGAGGGCCCAAGCTATTTTGAGTGGGGCCATCCTTGGATAGGTGGTCCTCGGTTTGATAAGACACCTGGCCGAACAAGCCATGGAGAGCAAGCCAGTACACAGCACCCTTTAATGGCTTCTCTCCAGGTCGGACCCTGTGTGAGTTCCCACCCACTCTGTTTTGATGATGAACTGTTACCCAATTGTTTTGGTCGTGGTGTTTCGTCACAGAAATAGTAACCCTCATAAAGACACTAATGTAAGCCGGGCAGTGGTGGCACAC
>NW_004949167.1:523099-526790 GCF_000317375.1 Microtus ochrogaster | reverse complement strand
GAGACCAGCCTGGTCTACAGAGCTAGTTCCAGGACAGGCTCCAAAGCCACAGAGAAACCCTGTCTCGAAAAACAAAAAAAAAAAAATCTGGTGTCCTCTTCTGGCCTGCAGGCAAACATGGAGGAAGAACACTGTACACATAATGTTTTAAAAAAAAAAAACCCTAACACAATATGAATCCACCATTACCTTCCTCCAACTTCCTACATCTCTACTCCTTCCTTTTGTTTTCCCAACAGTGATGCGGATTTGAGCGACTTCATGGGAGACGAAAGCAGAAGTCACTGACACTAATGTTGTGCAGCTAGCTCCCATTGGTTACGTAGGAGTTACCTGCACCCAAGGACAATGGGCGGAGGCACCGCTGCATACTCTGGCTTCTCTTCAGAGCCTATAAATCTTTCGTCTTTTACTAAAGGTTTCCATGAAAAGGAACAGCTCTGAGTCATAGCCCAATTTTTAAAATTGAATATAAAAAAAAAAAACAAAATCAAAGTACACACCTAATCAGGCCATGTTTTCCATTTCAAAGTTTTTCTTTCTTCTGTTTTATATGGTGCTCCTCACCTCTTTTTTTTTTTTTTTTTTGGAGATATAATCACAGTGTATATCCCAGGCTAGCATAGACTTTCCACATAGACCACCATGGCCTTGAATTCATGCAATATTCCTGCCCCAGCCTCTTGAGCTGCTTTCAAGCTCCCCTGTGGCTTCCTGGTGCCTTGGAGGTAAATCTCGGATTTACCAACTCTGCTCTTTGGGATCTGCTAGGCCTGGGCTCCACGTCCCAACATTCTGTTATCTCCACTCGGACCACATCCTGTGTCCCTGGGCAAGCCCAGTGGTGCTCAGCACACTGTGTACAGCAAATGCATCAAGACCATTCGCAAGTCTTTATTTATTTATTTTGCGACAGGTTCTTTGTTACACTAGCTGGCCTGGAACTTGTACAACAGGTTGGCCTCCAGTCAGAGAGATTTACCTGCCTTTTCCTCCAAGTGTTGAGATTAAATGTGTGGATCACCATACCCAGCTCTCCAATGTATGTGGATCGTATCTGCACTGGCTGGGTTTGTCTGTCAATTGGACAAGTTAGAGTCATCAAGAGAAAGAGCCTCAGTTGAGGGGATGCCTCAATGAGATTCAGCTGTAAGGCAATTAGTCGTTTAGTGATCAACGTGGGAGGGACCCACCCATGGTGGATGGTGACATCTCTGGGCTTTGGGATCTGTAAGAAATCCGGCTGAGCAAGCCATGGGAAGCAAGCCAATAAGCAGCACCCATCCATGGCCTCTGCATCAGCTCCTGCCTCCAAGGTCCTGCCCTGTTTGAGCTCCTGTCCTGACTTCCTACAGTGAGGAACAGCAGGGCTGAATGAAGTGTAAGCCAGATACACCCTTCCTCCCCGACTTGCTTTTTGTCACTGTGTTTTGACACAGCAATAGAAACCCTAAGACACTATCCATCCCCCATTACCTCCTTGAATTTAATACACCCGACTCTCTCCCACAAAATACCTAAAATAATATCCATCCACCATTAACCTCCTCAATTTACTACACCCGACTCCCTCCCACCTCATGTCCTTTTACTTTAGTTATTGTTTCGTTGTTATCACGTGCTTATTAATAACCTCCTGAGTGCAATTAGTGCTGCCCAAATTCGTATGGATGTGGAGTCCTACTGGGCAGGAGCAACACAGCACAGTCTCTCTTCCTCATTAGCCATCAAGTGTTAATCGCTCCCCCTCTAAGGGCGGGGGATCAGACTTTGTGGGTGGTGCGTACACGCCTGTACACACGTTTTTCGTCCTCCCCTCTGGTGGTGGATCACCGCTAGCACAGGGATAAAGGTGGCGTTTTGGAAACCTGTCTCTGGACTCTAGATCTTTTACATACCCACAATGCATTGCTCACAGATCGCGCTTCCATTTAAAAACGTAAACTCTTTCACTTTGTTTCCTGTCCTTTTGTTTTCTCAGTAGTGAAGCGGCTCCCAGAGCCTTCATGCGAGACGAAAGCAGAAGTCACGGACCACTAATTTTGTGCACCGAACACCCATCGGTTATGCAGGAGTTACCTGCGTCCGAACACAATGGGCGGAGCCACCGCGGCATACTCTGGTTTCTCTTCAGATCGTACAAATCTTTCGCCTTTTACTAAAGATTTCCGTGGAGAGGAACAACTGTTGAGTCTTTACACAATTTTTTGAGGTCCTGCCTATGCAGGTCAAATCTAAGGGTTCAAATAAAGACTTCTCAGTTACTGGTGCACTCTTATTTTTTCTGTGATTTCTCGGTGTCCCCTTAAGGGCTGCTGTCTTCCATAATACTGTTTAGTGGTCTGTACTATAGATTATCAAACTATCTTGGGATATGTTCTACTCCTGCAGGCGCAGGCCTTGCAGGCCTTTTGTTCTTCCCAGGCTCCGTTTGATCGTTCTAACTGGAGGCAATCAAGTTGTGTGCGATAGTGCGAGGGAGACAGATTTCTGTGAGTTCAAGGCCAGTCAAGGCTACTTAGAAACACCCCTTCTCAAACGCTAAACTGCTCTACAGAGCTAGTTCCAGGACAGGCTCCAAAGCCACAGAGAAACCCTGTCTCGAAAAAACAAAACAAAACAAAACAAAAAGACACTAATGTATAGATGATAGGTCCTCAGTACATGACTTGGGAAGGGCAGTCAGTTCACTTGAGTATCAGGAGACTTGCCTGCTATTTTAAATTTTATGTGTCTGAGTTTTCTGCTATCATGTATGTCTGGGTGTGTTGTTTCCCATGGAATTCATAAGGGTGTAAGGATGGTTGTGAGCCACCATGTGGTTTCTGGGGACTGAACCCAGGTCCTCTACTGGAACAGCGAGTGCTCTTAACTACTGACTCATCTGTCCAGGGTTGGAGGCCCTGCTGGTCAGAGGTTGCAGTCCACCATAGCGTTGCAGCCCTTCCTGGGCTAGACACAACCTGGAGGATTCCGTCCCTGCAGGGTCTTCCTGCTCTCTGCCTAGCCTTATTGAAAGCTGTCTCTAGGCCCCTATGCCTGACTTACCTCAAGGATGACCCTTGATGCAATTCCCTGCAAATGCTCTTCCCCTGCTGCCCACATGGAAACTAGGTAACGTGCTCTGTCCGTTTTCACAGGGCTGCGTTGCCACTAAATCAACTTTAGGACTGGAGCCTGGCACCTTACGCAAATTAGGTGATTATCCCCCAGTCTCTCTCCCCATCCTTTACATCTCCCCTCCCTCAGTGTCACTGGTCACCTCCTGAAAGGCCATTTCCCCCATCCAAAGCTCTCAGTCATCGCTTCTGCCCCTCTGTCCTTTGTCCCTGTGGACTGGTGGCCAACAGACACCAAGGAAAAAGAGGACTTCACATCCAGGTCTGATACTTCAACTTATTTTGTTTTAAGAGACAGGATCTCACTATGTAGACCTAACTGTATGGAATTCAACACGTAGACCAGGATGGTCTCAAATTTACAGTGCTGTTAAGTGCTAAGATTAAAGGCATGAGCCACCATGCCAGGCTAATTCTCCTGCTTTCAAAAATGAATATGA
The DNA here is from genome assembly GCF_000317375.1 of Microtus ochrogaster. Classification (NCBI taxonomy): domain Eukaryota; kingdom Metazoa; phylum Chordata; class Mammalia; order Rodentia; family Cricetidae; genus Microtus; species Microtus ochrogaster. The sequence continues at coordinate 523,231 of NW_004949167.1, read as the reverse complement.
AGGTGCTGGAGAGATGGCTCAGACGTTAAGAGCACTGGCTGCTCTTCCAAAGGTCCTGAGTTCAATTCCCAGCAACCACATGGTGACTCACAATCATCTATTATAAAATCTGGTGTCCTCAGCCGGGCGATG
>NW_004949167.1:521233-522249 GCF_000317375.1 Microtus ochrogaster | reverse complement strand
GAAATAAATAAATATAAAAAAAAAGACGGCGAGGTGTCCATTTAGCTACCCAGATATGGACCCCACACAAATGGTAGAGGAGACAGGACCAAGTCAGTCTCTTACTTTATTCAAAGCAAACAAGCCAGCAAGGAAACAAACAACCCTACCTTCCCAGTCCCTCTCAGAGATGTAATTCTGTCTGCGAATATTTGTCTGAGCTTCAGCTTCTGCTGCAGCGTATTTCCTTTTTAAAACGTTCATTACTTTGTCAGGAATGGTGCACACGCCATTCATGCCAGCGCTCAGAAGGCGGAGGCAGGAGAGTCTCTGAGATTGAGGCCAGCCTGTTCTACTAAGTGAGTTCCAAGACAGCCAGTGCTGTTACACAGAGAAACTCTGTCTCTAAAAAGACCAAAAACCAAACCAAAACAAATCAAAAACCAAAAGAAAAAACTGTTCTGGTTGTCTTCTGGTCTCCTGCTCTGCAGCTTGTCACAATACCACACAACACGTGTGAATGACACGTGTGATTTTGGGGATGGTAAAAGGGAGTATCAGGTCACCCCAACATGATGCCTTTACTTCCACACTAGGGAGTAAGAAGCAGGCCCATCTGTGAGTTCAAGGTCACCCAGGTCTATTGGTAGCTTGGTAGCATAGTCTAGCAGGGACTCTATAACAAACAAGTAAACAAGACCCCAAACACCCATTGCCGGCTCTGCTCTGGCAGAAATCAGCCGGGGTACCCTGGGAGAGGACTCTTGTGTCCTAATTAGAGGCAGGAGGCAGAAGGGAGGGCAGTCCAGTCAGCTGGCCACCTTCCTGCGCTGTCCTCAGGAGGAAGCTTGAGCAGGTGTATTTTCTCAATCTAAGACTTCAGTTAGTAGCAAGCAGCTCCCACACTAAGGAGGAGAGCCTCCAGCTGGCATACACCAGCCCAAATCCTAATAGATAAATAACGTATCTTTCATCTAGGCAAAAGTGTTCTTTCTCACGGGCTTACTCAGAACGTTCTCACAGCCCTCAGGGATATT
>NW_004949167.1:518902-520346 GCF_000317375.1 Microtus ochrogaster | reverse complement strand
TTACTGATTAATGCCGAGAGTAAGAAGCAGCGCCTCGCGTACACACAAGAGCTCTATAACCGAATGCACTCCTGGAGTTCAGTTTGAATTCAGACTCCTGAGCTGGTTTCCACTCCGAAATCTGGAGGTGGCACTGCCCCCTGGTGGTCATCTCACACCTTTTCATAGGGGGACGGGGGAGGAAATATTTCCGGAGATCCCAGGCAGCGACTTAACGTCATTTACATACCCACAATGCACTGCTAGACGTCGTTGCTTAATTAAACACTGGACCGCCTTCGTTTTTCCAACATCACAATGGTACACGACTTTCCCGATGAATGAGAGAATAAAGTGAGGTATTGCGTAGTTTATTTATTTGTATAGTTAGTGTAGAAAAAGTAACCACTACTAAAGTAATGTTATAATGATTTGAGAAGTCATGCTGTTGCCATGGTCTGACGTCTCTATTGTCTCTAACCAATTTTTGGAGGTTCTGTGATTGCTCAACAGGACCAGCATTGTCTTCTAAGTCAGAAGCGGTGTTACTTTATTTTCTGGCGTTTGTAAGGTTAACCAGAGATGAAAGCGAAGACTTTCACTTTACCGTAGTGACACCATCCACGTCCTGGTAGTCAGCTCCGCCCTCTATGACTGCGCTGGTTCAAATGCCTCTCAGCTCAGAATTTCATTCTCTGCCTATGCTCATGTGCTGTCTCTCCACTTTCTCGCCTGAGCCCTTCCTTCACTTCCTTTTCCCAGGCTAGCCCTTCACGTGTCCCCTCTTTTCACCCCTTTCCAGTAAACCTCGAAAGTTCTCGACGCCCTTAGTGACGCCACAAAATTCACGCGTTTTGTTTACAGTCAGTTCTTTAAGGTCGCGTTGAGGTCACCGGAGCAAATCTAAAGACTAACTAAAAAGCAGAGGTTGGGAGCTGGTTCACTGGGCTTATACACCGTGCACAAATCTCAGCTTCCACCCACACCTCTGTCAAACCTGCAGGTAGTGGTGTGTGCTTAGGACCTCGAACTGGGGAGGCCAAGACAAGAGGACCAGAACTCAAAGGCGTCCCTGAATATAGATTAAGGTTCCAGGTCAGATGAGGCTACATGAGACCCTCTTAAAACAAACAAACAAACAAAAACAAAAACCAGTTCTTCCCTTTGAGGAAAAAATTCCAACCAAACTAGAAAAGAAAATCTTAGAATTCTTTCTTTGAACCCTATGCCAACACTCAGGAGGCAGAAACAGTTATCTGAGTTATGAACTTTATGGGCTACACACTGAGACCCTGGCTGGAAAAAAACATCAACAAAGTCTCCTAAAAAAAGAAAAGCAAGGCCGGGCGATGGTGGCGCACTCCTTTAATCCCAGCACTCGGGAGGCAGAGGTAGGCGGATCTCTGTGAGTTCGAGACCAGCCTGGTCTACAGAGCTAGTTCCAGGACAGGCTCCAAAGCCACAG
>NW_004949167.1:516756-518802 GCF_000317375.1 Microtus ochrogaster | reverse complement strand
AAAGAAAAGAAAAGAAAAGCAAGGAAAAACAACAAAATACAGGGGGAAACATATAACCCAAACCAAACCAAACAAACACGCCAACCAGGACAGTGGTGATGAAGCATGCCTTTATCCCAGCAGTTGGCAGGCAGAGGCAAGTTGATCTGAGTTTGGAGTCAGCCTGGTTCATCTACTAGTGAACCAGCCAGCCAACTAAGCAACCAACAAAAGAAACAAATAACCCTAACAAAAGAATAAACAACTGGGAGATTAGGAGAACCCACACTAAGTCAAAATTACCCTGGTGATTCAATCACTGGTGTCTGAATGCAGAAAGCTCAAAGTCATCTTGGCTTACAGAGAAACATCAAGGCCAGCCAAGGTAAATTAAGAAGATATTGTCTCAAAAATAAGAAGTAGACTCAGCCAGGGATACGATGGAACGTTACACAGTGGACGTGAGGCCTGAGGCCCCATCCTCAGCAGTGCAGGGCAAAGCCTGGAAGAGGCTGGGAGAAAAGCACAGACAGGAATGATGAGGATCACTCCAAGGCAGGTCACCATAGGGTTCATGAAACCCTGTCCCAAACATCGCTGAAAGAGAGAACTAAACACCACAGCGGTCTAGTTGTATTAGTCTCTGATGGCGTTCGAGGCAAATCTTAGGTGAGGTAAGTTCTGCCCCCCCTCCCCCTGCCCTTCTCTCCAGGGTTTGGCCCCTGTGTCTTTGAACTTCCCATTATCAGGGCTTGACACACAGTCCAGTATCTGAGGCAAGGACCTCGGATGCGCAATCCTTTGTGTTAAACAAACGTACGAATACGCTCATTTTCGAGGTGTTGTTTATTTACTGATTTATGCGGAGGGTGAAATCCAGTGCCTCACGTGTACACAAGGGCTCTACAACTGACTGCACTTCCGGGGTTCCATTTGAATTCAGGCTGCTGAGGTTTCCACTCCGAAAATCTGGAGTTTGCACTGCCCCCTGGTGGTCAGCCCACACCTTTACACAGGGGAAAAGAAATATTTAAGATTTTCCCGGAGACCTGAGGGTGGTGACTTAGCCTCATTTACATACCCACAATGCACTGCACAGGCGTCATTGCTTAAAACGAGAAATCGCTGAGTTCTTTTTTCCATCTTGTCTCCTTCACAGTGCTGTGAATTTCACCATATTATGTGAGAATGAGGGAGAAGTGTTACTCTTTTGTTTTGTTTTGTCTTGTTCGAAGAAAAAGTTACCTTTGGTGAACTAAGACATGTGCATATGCGTATAGCCAGCCCTCGCATGTTAGGGGTAATTATGCTCTATTATTAGGGCATTTTAGCCAATTTTTGGGTGGTCCTGCTATTCCTAGAGCCATTGTCTTCTAGGATGAGCCGTAGCGGGGCCTCTTTTTTACAAGATCAAAAAGCAGAATAGAAACCAGCGAAGTGTGTTAGGCATGTCCTTTGCTGGCCAACTAATGCAGGTGGTGGTTGCTCACACTTTTAATGCCAGTCCTAGGAAGTCCTACCATTAATCCAAGCACTAGGGAGAATATAAAATGGGAGGGGTGAGAAAGGCTTGGACTGTTTATAGACAATTTACTCGGCTTAGTCTGTGGTCACCCAGCCTTGATAGGGGTTAAGACTTCTTTAGTGGGTTGGCTGCTTTGCTTTTCCGGTTTTCGGGTTGAACCTCAATATCAGTCTCTGGGTTTTATTATTCTTGCTACACCTGTGTGCTTAGGACCTCAGTACTGGGGAGGCAAAGATCAGAGCACCAGAACTCAAAGTTGTCCTGGCTATAGACTAAGGTTCCAGGTCAGATGAGGCTACTTGAGACGGTCTTTAAACAAAACCAGTTCTTCCCCTTGGGGGAAAAAACCCCAACCAAACTAGAAAGAAAATCTTAGAATTCCATGGAGCCGGGGGCTGGAGAGATGGCTCAGAGGTTAAGAGCGTTGCCTGCTCTTCCAAAGGTCCTGAGTTCAACTCCCAGCAACCACATGGTGGCTCTTAACCATCTCTAATGGAGTCTTCTGGCTTGCAGGCATACACACAGACAGAATATTGTATACA
>NW_004949167.1:515314-515866 GCF_000317375.1 Microtus ochrogaster | reverse complement strand
GCTCTGTAGACCAGGCTGGTCTCGAACTCACAGAGATCCACCTGCCCCTGCCTCCCGAGTGCTGGGATTAAAGGCGTGCGCCACCATCGCCCGGCTTTGCTTTGGTTTTTGAAGACAGGTTTTTTTTTCTGTATAGTTCTGGAGTCTGTCTTGGAACTTGTTTTGTAGACCAGATTGCCCTCAAACTCACAGACATCTGCCTGCATCTGGCTCCCCAGTGCTGGAATTAAAGGCGTGAGCACCATCGCCTGGCTGGAGTTGTTTTAGACACAGTGAGATGTAGATGCCTGGCTGAAGCACGATTAATCAAAACTCAGAGAGAGAAACTGGGGTTCAACCTGAAGATCTGAAAAGCAAGACAGCCAGCCACTGGTCTTACCTCAACCTCTCTCTGAATTGGCGATCCTGCCTTCCAGAAACGCAGAATGAAACTGTCTTGAGAGCTGTCTCCCCCGATCTTATATTCCTCTCTAGGGCTGGGGTTAAAAGCATGCACCATGAGGGTTGGAGAGATGGCTCAGAGGTTAAGAGCATTGCCTGCTCTTCCAAAGG
>NW_004949167.1:513525-514061 GCF_000317375.1 Microtus ochrogaster | reverse complement strand
CTGGCTAGAACACCTGCTTTCTCCAGAGACACCTCCTATAGGGAGAGGCCTATGGTTCCTGCACTGCAGAGGCCGAGGCAGAGGATTGTGATTTTGCGGATAAATTTAGGCTTAGGTAGATCAACACAAACAGACTCACTCCCTATGAAGATCTGCATGGTAGCATAGGCTTGCTCTCTATCCACTTGGGAGGCTGAGAAAAGGCTGAGTGAGACAGGGGCATTGTGCATTTGAGGATAGCCTGGGCTCTATAGCAAATTCCAGCCTAATCTAGGCTACACAGTGAAACTCTGTCTCAAACCAACAACCAACCAGGACAAAACAACAGTGACAACAGCCACCGCTGCACTGTGGCCTGCCAGCCACTTCTCAGGGCCCTGTGTTTCATGGAGGCCCTGCAGCTTGTTGCTCACATGTGGTTCTTATCTGTTTCGTTGTTATTGTAATGGTTGGGACCAGGGTCTCACTATGTATCCCTAGCTGGACTGGAACTTGTTATGTTGACCAGGCTGGCTCTGAACTCACAGAGATCCTCC
>NW_004949167.1:507391-507915 GCF_000317375.1 Microtus ochrogaster | reverse complement strand
TCAGAGGTAAAGAGCACTGGCTGCTCTTCCAGAGGTCCTGAGTTCAATTCCCAGCAACCACATGGTGGCTCACAGCCATCTGTACTGAGATCTGGCGCCCGCCTCTAGCATACGTGTGTGCGGGCAGAATGTTGTATACATAGTAAATAAATAAATCTACAAATAAAAAGAAAACAAGAGACAAAAAAATGGGGAGATGAAGAGATGGCTCAGAGGTTAAGAGCACTGACTGTTCTCCCCAAGAACTAAGCTCAATTCCCAGAATCCACATGGTGGCTAATAAATGTTTCTCACAAGATCTGGCACCCTCACACAGATATATATGCAGGCAAAATACCAATGCAAATGAAATAACAGTAAATTAGTTTTTGAAAAGGAAGAAACCGAGTGCTCAGTGAAGTTCTTGTCAGATTCCTGGCCCATAAACACTAAGGTACAGAAATTCTTACTAGCCAGATGTAATCCCACAGGCTCGTAATCCCAGCATTCTGGAAGCTGAGGCCATAGGATCAAGGGTTTGAGGT
>NW_004949167.1:504576-505916 GCF_000317375.1 Microtus ochrogaster | reverse complement strand
CTCTGTAGACCAGGCTGGTCTCGAACTCACAGAGATCCGCCTGCCTCTGCCTCCCGAGTGCTGGGATTAAAGGTGTGCGCCACCACCACCCGGCTTGATATTAATCTTGAAAAACCAAAATAGGCAGACTTTGTGAGTTCTAGTGGCGCACGCCTTTAATCCCAGCTCTTGGGAGGCAGAGGCAGGCTGATCTCTGTGAGTTCGAGACCAGTCTGGTCTACAAGAGTGGCGGTCGGTGGTGAGTTCTAGGACTACATAGTGAGATACTCTCTCCAAAAATGAAGGAAAATGAAAGTAAAAACTGATTTATTGTGTGTGTTTATGTTGTGCACATGCCACAGTGTGCGGTGGAGGTCAAAGGACAAATTGTAGGAGACAGCTCTGTCCTTCCTTGTGGACACTGGGGATGGAACTCAGGCTGACAAGCTTGGTGGCATGTATCCTTACCTACGGAGCCAACCACTAGCCCTGTTTTCTGTTTTGTTTGTTGTTCTGAGAGGGTCTCACTGTTTCACTCAGGTGGCTGGCCTCAGGCTGTGCAGTCTCTCCTGTCTCTACCCTAGGGACAGGACTCGTTGGATTTTCTTCTATCTATAACTGCTGGTTGTGATAAGTCCTCTTTTGTCACCATTTCCTGGAACAGCAATCTTTCCGAGAGAAAAGTGACATTTTTCTCTTCAAAGCAGTTATAAATGGAGATAAATTCTTTGGAGAAGTCCTTTCTTGATTCTGATTTTCGCGTTCCTAAGTGGAAGGTCATTGAACGAAATTTTTCAACTTCAGTGCCATAAAAACACTGAAAAGTAGTGAGCTTTACGCGTTGGCACCTCCCTTGCTTGCTTTTTATCCTTCTGAGTGAAGAGGGTCAGGGACAGGAGCCAGAACTCCAGGAGCTGGCTAAGAAGGCCCGGACCACAGCCCTGCTTTTTCCCCCCACACGGACATCCACCTTGGAGAATTTATGAGGAACCTCACGCCCTACCTACACTTGAGGAAATTGCATTAACATTAAGACACCAGGGCAGGGAACATTCCCGATATGCAGCACCACTCAAAACGAGTATTGACTGTGATCAATGCTATATAATCCCAGTAGGATACAGCCTCAGAAGGCCGTCCTTAACTGCTACTAAGGCAATGAGAGGTAACCGGTTCACAACACACAAGAAGGTATTTTAGTTTAGTAGGTAAGCAGTTATTTACACAAAATGAAGAAAGCTTTGCAGCAAACCACACCGTTAGGTGCGTATACAAAGTGTTTTATTATCATTGATAAGACCAGAAAAAGACAAGAAAAATCAAGCAGCAAATGCTTCTTTTATTTATTTATTTTTTTTTTT
>NW_004949167.1:500728-502051 GCF_000317375.1 Microtus ochrogaster | reverse complement strand
ACTATATGTAAGAGACTTGGGATGTATTGAGTCTGGGCTCTTGTGTTTATGCTCTGTGTAGTTTGAGGCTTGGGCACAAGGTAGGAGTGTGTGGCAATCAATGCAAGGAGTGTCCTCAGGACAGTGGTTAGTGCAGTCCTTGCCAGCTTGTGTGAACAGCGATGCTGTCCTCATCTGACCAATGTGGCTTGGTTTCTACCCCTTGGTATGAATGACTTTTCTTTCCCATTAGAATTGGAATTCACAGAAAGTTGCGATACTGAGTTTCTCTTTAGTTACCATCTCTTGCATGCCCTGGCTTACTCATTCCTGACATGTTTGAGTAAGGCTGTTAATAATCCACACAATAGAATCAGAAGGAACATTGCCAAACTCTTTTTATGAGACTACAATTACCCTGATACCCAAACCACAGAAAGACAATATTAAGAAAGAGAATTACAGACCAATCTCACTCATGAACATTGATGTAAAAATACTAAATAAAATACTGGCAAATTGAATCCAAGAAAACATCAGAACCATCATCCACCATGACCAAGTCGGCTTCATCCCACAGATGCAGGGATGGTTCAACATACGAAATCTGTCAAAGTAATCCACCATATAAACAAACTGAAAAATAAAAACCACATGATCATCTTGTTAGATGCCGAAGAAGCTTTCGACAAAATACAACATCCCTTCATGATAAAGGTCTTGGAGAGAGCAGGGATACAAGAAATACACCTAAATATAATAAAGGCAATATACAGCTGGTACAACCCCTTTGAATGTCAGTGTGGTGATTTTTCAGAAAGTTAGGAAACAACCTTCCTCAAGACCCAGCAATACCACTTTGGGGGTATATATCCAAAGGATGCTCAATCATGCCAAAAGGACATGTGCTCAACTATGTTCATAGCAGCTTTGTTTGACATAGCCAGAAACTGGAAACAACCTAAATGCCCCTCAATTGAAGAATGGATAAAGAAAATGAGGGAGAGGTGTTGCGGGAGGTCCTTCCACTCCTCCAGCCTATAGCTGCTGAGATACCAGCCCATTGGGGCGTGGTCTCTCTCCCATTAAAAAAGCGGCCACTTCCCTCTCCTCTCTCTCTTCACTTCCTGCTCCTCAGGGGACTAGACTTCCTTCCTGGTTGCGCAGAGGGCTGTTGTGATCTGTAAGTTTTTCCCCCATTAAATAAATATCACCCTATTAATCATAATTCCAAACTGGTGTGGCATTGTTTGTGACTTACGCCTTCAGAGAGGCAAGTGGATATCTGTGATTTCAAGGCCAGCTTGGTCTACAAGAGCTAGTTCCAGGACAAGAACGAAAAAG
>NW_004949167.1:496680-498494 GCF_000317375.1 Microtus ochrogaster | reverse complement strand
TCTATCTAGCTTTGTGGTTTTTTTGGGACTGAGGAGAGGGACTACTCCACCCCCCAAGACATTCTATCTAAACTGTCAACTGACTGCAGGGTATTTTATCTGTCTTTATGGTTTTTTGGGGAAATTCGAGAATAGACATGGGGCCATTCCCAGGATGAGCTAAGCCCACCAATCTGAGAGCCAATGAAATGCTTGTGCTATACTACTCTCTTATGTAATCATTTTCCCCTATAAATATGGCCGTTTGAATTTAACCGGTGTGCTCAGTTGGCGTAAGCTGCTGTTGCACCCACAGGTGCCTGTGTAATCAATAAAGACACGTCTTGCTGATTGCATCTCTTGGCCTGAATTATTGAGACTGGGGGATTTCTCCCACCACCCTTGAAAACGAGGGTTTTTCAGACTCATAGATCACAATCCTCTGCTGGAATGGGGAACCGCAAATTCTGTCCTATCTACATCAGCTCTTTCATCCTAATAGCAAAGCTCTATTTCATTTGTTAAGGCTCACCTGCAACCCACGCCTGAGGACTTAGAGTTCTTAAAAGCTATCAGTGCCTCTTGTAAAATCTGTCAAAAGTCAGATTCCAAGACCCAGTATCTTAGCTTCCTTTTCCCCACCCTCCAGGCCAGGGGCTCCCCCTTCCAGGAACTGATTGGCAGCTGGATTTTACTCATATGCCCACAGTCAGAAGAGTTAAATATCTCCCGGTTTTGGTGGACGCAATGTCTGAGTGGATTGAAGTGTTTCCCACCACTAATAAGAGGGTCCAGACAGTTTCCAGTATTCTTTTCCAAGAAATCATTCCCCGGTTTGGAATCCCAACCTCTCTTCATTTGGATAATGTCCTGGAGTTTACTTCCCAGTTTCTCAATCTTTCTCTAAGGCTCTTAACATTCCCTGGCATTTTCATATCCCTGGCATCACCTGCAGTCTTCAGGGAAGGTAGAATAAACTAACCATTCCTCAAAAAATATTCTTGTTAAAATGTAACAGGAGCTTCACCTCGACTGGGTAAAACTTTTGCCTCTGGCCTTGCTAAGGCATAAGGCTCTCCCTAAAGCCCCCTTTTCATCTCGCCCTTTGAACTCATGTATGGGCAGCGGGTTTAACCCTGGTGTCTCACCTAAAATCTCTCCCTTTCCTGATCATCTGCATACTCCGCCTTTAATCCATCGTTGCTCTTTATTCTGGGATTTTTCCGACTACTCATTACCTCAACCATGTGCTAATTCATGCCCACCACTGATTAAAATAGGGGAGCAAGTACTATTCTCTCCCCCAGACCAACGCCCCTCACCCCTTTCCCATAAATGGCAGGGCCCCTTTAAAGTAATTCTTGTGACTCCCACAGCTGTCAAGCTCCAGGGACTTCCTCATTGGATTCACCTGTCCCACCTTAAACCTTTTACTCTTCCAGCTCAATACCCCGCCCACCACCTTTGTTTTGAATTTCCAATTGTCAGGGCTTGACACACAGCCCAGTGTCTTAGGGAAGGACCTCGGATGCGCAATCCTTTGTGTTAAAGGAACAGACGGATACGCTCATTTTCCAGTTGTTGTTAACTGATTAATGCGGAGGGTGAAATCCAGCGCCTCGCGTGTACTCAAGGGCTCTACAACTGACTGCACTTCCGGGGTTCCATTTGAATTCAGGCTGCTGAGCAGGTTTCCACTCCGAAAATCTGGAGTTTGCACTGCCCCCTGGTGGTCAGCCCACATCTTTACAAGGGGGGCGGGGAGAAAATAGTTAAGGTATTTCGGGAGAGCTCTGCTCGGTGACTTAGCGTCATTTACATACCCACAATACACT
>NW_004949167.1:491006-491629 GCF_000317375.1 Microtus ochrogaster | reverse complement strand
CTGATACCCTCTTCTGACCTCCATGGACACCAGGCACACGTGTTGTATATATGCAGGCAAACAGACAAAAATAAATAATCTTTAAAAATAGAGACTCTCAAGCCCTTATGTACAGTCTTCTGTAGTCTACTGAATCCTTTGTGACATTTTTCTTTGAAAAAAATTATTTTAGATGTGTACCTGCCTGATGTAAACATTTGTATTATGTGCATGCAGGGTCAGAATAGGTACTAAATGGCACAGGATCCCATGGAACTGATGTTACAGATGGTTTTGAGCCTCCAGACATCTTATTTCAGATTTGTATTATGGCTTTGCTGTTGAATGAAATTTCCTTCCTACTTAGCAGAGGAAGAGGAGGAGGGAAGAAGAAAAAGAGCAAGAAGTACCTCCAAGGGACCCCTATAATGTGCACATGGTGTCTTTCTCCAAGGAACTCCTAGAATGTCACATGGTGTCTTTGTCCAAGGGACGATTCCTATGATGGACACGTGGGTGGCTATTGTGGTTAACCCTGTCCTCAGTATGCTCACTAATGTTCTCCTCTTCCCATTTGTCCTTCGATTTATCCTTCTGGTGAGGTCGCTGTAGGACTCAGCCAGCCATGAGAAGCTGAATAGAAG
>NW_004949167.1:488873-489686 GCF_000317375.1 Microtus ochrogaster | reverse complement strand
GGCTCCAAAACCACAGAGAAACCCTGTCTCGAAAAAGCAAAAAATAAATAAATAAATAAATAAATAAATAAATAAAATAAAGACATGTGCCACCACTACCCGGCTTAAATTTTTTTTTAACAGCTAAACTTGGGACTGTAGTTCATGTTTGTATTTGCGATCTTAGCACTTTGGAGGGTAGACAGAAAGATCAGGAGTTCAAGGTGAGCCTCAACACACAGTTCTAGACCAAAAAAAAGAGGATCTGGTGTTTCAGGACTTGAAGTCAAATTCAGGGAGCAGAAGCAGGTGGATCTCTGTGAATTTGAGGCCAGCCTGGCCTTCATAACCAATTTCAGGATATTCAGGGCTACACAGTAAGAACCTGTCTTGCCAGGCAGAGGTGGCACATGCCTTTCATCCCGTACTCAAAAGGTAGAGGCAGATGGATCGCTGTGAGTTCCAGGCCAGCCTGGTCTACAAGAACTAGTTCCAGGACAGCCAGGGATACACAGAGAACCCTGTCTCAAAAAAACAAACAAACAAACATAAAAAGGGTCACCCTTTGGTTACACAATAAGTTAGAGGCCAGCCTAGGATACTTGAGAGTCTTTCTCTCAAAAAAACAAAAAACAACAACAACAAAAAAAAAACAAACCTGTACCTGGTAGCTAATCCAGCTGCCATTCCTAAACTCTTCTTCCCCTTGTTTCTCTCCATGTTTACAACCACAGTTGGCCATAGTTTCTACTATGAAGCATTGGCACATGTTCACCAACAAGACGTTGTTTTCTTTCTTTTACATTTAACTCATTGTTGTTGTTGTTGTTGTTG
>NW_004949167.1:480707-488283 GCF_000317375.1 Microtus ochrogaster | reverse complement strand
CTGGGGTTGATATGTCTTCATATTATAATCTACTGACAAAAATCAGGTATGGTGGCTCATGCTAATCCCAGCATTTAGGCAGCCGAGACTGCAGTTCAACACCATAAGCATTTTGTTGTTGTTGTTGTTGTTTGGTTTGTTCGTTTATGGAGACAAGTTTTGCGTAGTCCAGACTGGCCCTAAACCTGCAGGTAATTGAGGTTGGCTTTGAAATGACTCTCTCATCTTCATACCCAGAGTTAGGATTATTGGCATGAACTATCATGCCCTAAGTCCCCCGTATTCTTTTCGGTTTTATTTTGAGACAGGGTTTCTTTGTGTAGCCCTGGCTGTCCTGGAACTCACTCTGTAGACCAGGCCAGCCCCGAACTCCCGAACTCAGAGATGTGCCAGCCTCTGCATGCTGAGTGCTGGGATTAAAGGTGTGTGCTACCACAGCCAGGTACTCTCCCCCATCCCACCTCCCTCCCCGTGTTCTAAATAGAAAATTTGTCTCAAGGACAGGAACTATTTGTCTTGTTCTTTTTGTTTGTTTGTTTTTTGTTTTTTCGAGACAGGGTTTCACTGTAGCTTTTGGAGCCTGTCTTGTAACTAGCTCTTGTAGACCAGGCTGGCCTCTAACTCACAGAGATCCACCTGCCTCTGAGTGCTGGGATTAAAGGCGTGGGCCACCAGCGCCCGGCCTTGTCTTGTTCTTTTCACTACTTTTGCCTGGCACCATGTCTGGAAGATACTCAAAACTATGTTAAACTGGTGTCTTCAAAATATTTTAGAGATTTCAAAGAGAAAGCAAGCATCAAGTATCTGACGTCTTTATTTTTTTATTTTATTTTATTTATTTTTTTCGTTTTTCGAGACAGGGTTTCTCTGCGGCTTTGGAGCCTGTCCTGGAACTAGCTCTGTAGACTAGGCTGGTCTCGAACTCACAGAGATCCGCCTGCCTCTGCCTCCAGAGTGCTGGGATTAAAGGCGTGCGCCACCATCGCCCGGCTATCTGACGTCTTTAAAGTGATCGAACTACTTACTAAAGAAGCCAGGATTTGAACCGTGTCTACAGAACCACAGGGCCCTTATTGAAACATTTTTCGTAAATTTCCCAGAGGTACATAAAAGCAGAGAGTTGAGTTGGGAAAGCAACACGGGTTTGGAAATATTCCCATATATCGTAGCGCTAGAGAGACCGCCCACGCGCCGGAAGTCGTGAGGCCAGGACTACATATCCCAAAACGCTCTGCGGTGCTTCCGCTTTGGTGACGTCTTAAGGACGCTAGCGCGCGGGATTTAAACTGCAGCGGTTTAGGCGGCGTTATTACTGAGCTGTATTAGCAGAGTGTTAGTTTACAAACTTCTTGCATTTGTTTTACCTGCTGCTGTTCTCAAGTCCATGGAGTCGCTTCACGCCCGATTGTTTCCTGGTCTTTCCATCAAGATTCAACGGAGTAATGGTGAGGGCAGGGTCCTGAGGCCAAGGGGACGCAAGAGCGGTGAGAATGCCAAGATGGTTACCCAGCCCCCAAACGACAAGCTTTGGAACACTATTTTCCCCATCCCACAATGAGGGGTTCGATGTCCCTGCACTGGCTGTCGGTGTCCTCTACACTGAGGGAAACATTGCCCTCCCTGGTTGTGGGTCTTTTGCCAGCTTTCTGGGTGTGGGCGGAGCACCTCTGCTGTGCGCCTGGGTTACACGCGCCTAGGTTAGAGCCGGTGGCTGTACTTGTGCGGCATCTTTCTCTGAAACTGCTCGGCTTCCTAGCCTCCAGACGGTGCTGTGTATGGTGCGGTTGCAGTATGTTAGGCGCAGGGATTCAGAGTTAACGAGCAAGATCCCTGCTCTTAAGGAACTGGTAAGACAATCTTATGTTTGTATTAAGCGATGACTACAGGTCGAATAATGTCTCATTTGTGCGATAGCCAGACAACGACTGAGTTAGGGAAACCCGGGAGGTCAGCTCTTATTAACCGATGCGGTCAGGAGCAGCTCTCCTAGCTCCTCTAAGGACTTTAGTGACTTCCTTGCTCAAATGAACCTTCATTCTATTGCAGAGTCTGAATCGGAGATGAATACTTACCCTATGTAGCTAGGGGTGTCAAGCCTGTTCCCTATCCGCCTAACTGTGGGATGGTCAAAGGGTGAATCCCCACCAGGATTATTAGTGTTTGTATTGAGTTTTTTTTTTTTTTTCTTTTTTTTCGAGACAGGGTTTCTCTGTGGCTTTCGATGTATTGAGTTTTAAAAGGGGTGGAAACCGATTTTCCCTTCCTGGGTAAATTCTACATTGGAAGTCTCTGTAGGATCCTAAAAGCTAAGTGGAGTATAAAAGTTAAGTTCTCAGCAGGCAGATGGTTAACCTCAGATCTTTTCATACACAGGCTTAATTCACAGTGCCAATATAAGCACAGTGAACTTGGAGAAATCCTGTGTTTCTGTGGAGTGGACAGAAGGAGGTAACACAAAGGGCAAAGAGGTGAGTTCTATGAGAATGTTTATATGGCGTTTACCTGTGAGAGCCCGGTTTCTGAAGTGTCCTCTTTGGACACGCTTGACCTTCATTTAGTCAGGTGTTCCAAATTGAAGCAATTAGCTTCTGGTGTGTCCGTGGAGAGCAAATTGCGGTGAATCCTAAGGTTTTACTTGTTTACCTAAACTGGGTTATGAGTGCACGCTACTGCTTCAGTTTGGGTAACAACATTAGTAACCCAGGAAAGGAAACGAAGATGTGTTTTCCAAATGCCAAATCATAAAGCCCCTGGTGATGGAAGACACAGGTGAACAGTGGAAGATGCACTCCAGGTGGGGTTTGGAAGGGATGTGAAGGCTACTGGCATGTATCAGTACTAAGGTCTGAGTTGTAAAGCTGGCTGGCCATAGGCAGAACAGACAGAGCAGACTCAGGATGCTTTGGTAGCAGCCAAAAGACTGAAAAGAGACTGGAGAGTCTTCATCTCTGGCAACCACGGTGTTTAGATTTAGTGGGGATAAACCACTAAATTTATTTATTGCAATAAACCATGCAATATTGAGAAAAGTAGAAGAAGGCATGGTGCTGTGAAAAGTCATTGGTCTGTCACTATAAAAACCCAGATTTCTAGTCTGTCTCTGCCTCTGCCTTGTATACACAAAGTATTCCTAGTCATGTCACTGCTCTTAGAAATTCCATTTGCTGCCGGGCGATGGTGGCGCATGCCTTTAATCCCAGCACTCAGGAGGCAGAGGCAGGTGGATCTCTGTGAGTTCGAGGCCAGCCTGCTCTAAAGAGTGAGTTCCAGAAGAAGCTCCAAAGCTACACAGAGAAATCCTGTCTCAAAAAAAGGAAAAAAGAAATTCCATTTGCTAACCTATAAAATGAAGGTGTCTGCCTCAGAATATTGGGAGGATTTAGCCACAGAGCCCTTCTGAACTGATTCCAGAGGGACAGACCATGCGTTGAGGGTTGGGAATGTGGGTGAATAAGATGCTATCTCTAACGGAGTTTCATAGGGTAACACAGGAAGGCCTGGTGTGGTGGTGCGTACCTTTTCTCAGTGCTCAGAAGGCAGGGGCAGGCAGATATGTATGAGCTTGAGGCTAGCCTGCTTCACATAGTGAGTTCTAGGCTAGCCAGGTCTACATAGTGAGAGCCTGTCAAAACATTAGATACAAACACACACACACACACACACTTGCATTCACATAAGTCTTTTTCCTTTAAAGAATACTTGTGCCTTGCAGTGGTGTTGCACACCTTTAATCCCAGCACTTGGGAAGCAGAGATCTCTGTGAGTTCCAGGTCAGCCTGATATGCACAGTGAATTCCAGGACAGTTTGGTGTGTGTGTGTGTGTGTGTGTGTGTAGGGAGGAAGCGCCTGAGTGTCATGGTGCACATGTGTCCCCTGTGAAGATTTCAGGACAACCGCTGGAAGCTGTTTCTTGCCCTCCGCCTTATTGAAATAGGGTCTTTCCTTTCTACTGACGTTGTCCTCCATGCTTGCTAGCTTGGGAGCCTCTGGGTGAGTCTCCTGTCTTCATCTTCCATCTTGATTTAGGAATGCTGGAATTATAGATCTTCTGCCTGCCCACACAGAGTCTGTGGCCAACCTGTATTAAATAGTGAGACCCTTTATCAAAGAGAGAGAGTGGGGCAATGGTAGCACCCATCTTTAATTCCAGTACTCATAGGCAGAGGTAGGTGGATCTGGGGTTGAGGGACAGCCTGGTCTACAAAGCAAGTTCCAGGACAGTCTGTCTAGAGAGAGAGAACTAGTATGTGTGAGATCTGTACAAGTGGGGAGGAGACGGCTTCATCAAAGGTATTACTCCACTGAGCCACATCTCAGTCTCTAAAGCCTCTTTTAGGATCTTACTCCAATCAAATAGAGTAAGATCCACACTCCCCGCTCTACTCATGCCCGTGCCTTTCTGTTTTCACACTCTTGTTCTTTGTCCTAGGATGCTCGGTGTGACTATATGTAAGAGACTTGGGATGTATTGAGTCTGGGCTCTTGTGTTTATGCTCTGTGTAGTTTGAGGCTTGGGCACAAGGTAGGAGCATGTGACAATCAATGCAAGGAGTGTCCTCAGGACAGTGGTTAGTGCAGTCCTTGCCAGCTTGTGTGAACAGCGATGCTGTCCTCATCTGACCAATGTGGCTTGATTTCTACCCCTTGGAACGAATGACTTTCTTTCCCATTAGAATTGGAATTCACAGAAAGGTGCGATACTGAGTTTCTCTTTAGTTACCATCTTTTGCATGCCCTGGCTTACTCCTTCCTGACTCATTTGAGTAAGGCTGTTAATAAATACAGTCTGGACTGGAGGTGTAGCTAAATGATAGAGTACTTGCTTTGTCTGTTAAGTGTAGGTGCCAGCTCCAGCACTGTAAAAAAATAAACAAGTAGATGCGGGTTGTGGATTTAGGTGGTAAAGCTTTCACCCTAGGGTGTTAGCTTTGTTTGTTTCAAAATATAAAGCAGGTGAGATCCATTTAGTGTCCTGTATGCATGTGTGGTGCTGAAGAGTGGAAACAGGGCCTCACACATGCAAAGAAACTTTACTTTTCCTCTGAGCCACCTCCCACAGCTGGATTTGCTGCTCCAAACCTGAGTTGTGCTGGTGAAGCTGTTCCTAAAGAGTTACAGGACTCTGGTGATGTAAACCCAGAATTGTGACCTCATTGTGGGTGTGAGCAGGAACTAGGAAAGGCATCAACAGGAAGGTGTGACCGGGAAGAAGTTTCTGGGCCCAGTAGAAAATGTAGGTAGACTTAGCGTTAGGTAGCAGCTTTCGGGAACCTACTCCTGCTTTAAGATCCCGAGGGGCCCTCCATTTTGACTATCACCAGCCGGTTAGAACCCATTTCCTCCTTCGTGTCAGCCAGCAGGAAGTGCTCAGGGGGCTGTGACCAGCAGGACATCAGTGTCCAGCAGATCAGTAGGACAGCCAAGTGGCACAGGTCTACTGTGGATTTCTGTGTGCCTGCCTGTCTGCTTTCCTCGCCACCTCCTCAGCACTCACAGTCTCTCGTTGGCTTGGAATCTGGAAAACCCATTCCATCTAGATGGTAAACCATTACTAAGGAATAACTATTTTGTAGTGCTCAGTGCTTAATGGAACGTAAGGTTGGTAAAGCCCGAGTCGTGGCTGGCTTGATTACAGCCGCTCATTTAGGTCAAGGATTGTTGCTTCACTGAAACCCTCTCGTCCTTGCAGATTGATATTGATGATGTGGTTGCAATAAACCCAGAACTCTTCCAGATTCTTCCCTTACACCCGAAGGACAATCTGCCACTGCAGGAAAATGTAACAGTTCCGGTAAGTGCCTGCCATCTGACCACAGCTGCTGTCTGTCCCCGAGAAGTCACTTGTTCCCTTTTCGCTGATTCTGTCCGGGACTGCCTGGGCTCTTATTACAGTCCAGACGCTCACAAGAGGACCCCGCGGACTGGTAAGAGCCGTACGTTGTGGCAATTCTGTTTTTCAGAAGCAAAAACGCAGATCAGTCAACTCTAAAATTCCAGCTCCAAAAGAAGGTAAGTGGCGGATTGTCATGGTGTTTTTGCTGTGGGTGAGAGGGTCCTAGGGCTAAAGTATACTCCTTGCCCTAATGGAGATGTGACTTCTGTATAAGCTGGGTTCTCCTTTTTCAACCATCTTTCTCTGGGAGGAAGAAGCCAGCCTACACCTAACCTCTAACCTCTGAGAGAACTATACATTTCAGACATTTGTTCTCTGGCCTAAACACTTGTTCTATGGAATCTGATGTGGGGGAGAGTGAGAATCAGTTCCTGTTCGGCCTGCTTCCTTCCCTCAGAACCCGAGCCTTAAAAGCGACCGTGAGGAGAGCACAGGCGTAGTTTTGGGCTCTGAGGACAAGCAGCGGAGCTGAAGATACTGCTGTGATCCTCACAGGAAATTAAAGCAGGAGCATGGAAAATTCTAGCTGCCTTGGGCTATGTAAAGAAACCACTGCTGGACGATGGTGCCACACTCCTTTATTCCCAGCACTCGGGAGGCAGAGGCAGATTTTTCTCTGTGAATTTGAGGCCAGCCTGGTCTACAAAGTGAGTTTCAGGACAGCCAGGGCTATTACACAGAGAAACCCTGTGAAAACCTTGAAAATGAAACAAAATTTAAAAAAAAGAAAAAGAAACCATCCTCCCACCCAAAACAAAGCAGCTGAGGGTGGTGGTGTATACCTTTAATCCTAGCTCTTGAGGCAGGAGGATCTCTGAGTTTGAGATCAACCTAATCTGCATAGCAAGTTCCAGGACAGCCAGAGCTATATAGAGAGACATTATCTTCTGTATCGTTCCAGTTTTAGTGTATGTGCTGCCGGAGCGAGCACAAGGGACATTGTCTCAAAAAAAAAATATATTAATAATAATAAAAATTTAAAAGTAAAAGGGCTGGTGGGATAGTTTTTCAGCTCAAAGCACATCACACAAACCTCACAGCTTGAGTTCCATCTTTAAAAGTAGAAGGAGAGTCGGGCGGTGGTGGCGCACGCCTTTAATCCCAGCACTCGGGAGGCAGAGGCAGGCGGATCTCTGTGAGTTCGAGACCAGCCTGGTCTACAGAGCTAGTTCCAGGACAGGCTCCAAAACCACAGAGAAACCCTGTCTCGAAAAACCAAAAAAAAAAAGAAGGAGAAGCTGTATCAAGTTGTCCTGTTATCTCCATATGTGTGACATGATATACAGGTCCCATAAACACGTGTGCACAGCCTGCAAGAAAGTGCATGTCATCAAGGGATACGGACACTTTCCTGGTGGTTGGTTTTGTTTGATTTTAGTGTACATGCGCTCACCCATGCGAGTCAGTTCTCTCCTTCACCATGGTTACCTGATGAGCTCTTGTGCTGTTTTATTTTCGTTGCTTTAGATTCATATTATTTTTTAAAAATTCTGTGTTTGTGAGGCTGTTCTACACATGAGTGCAGGAGCCCAAGGAGGCCAGAGGCACCGGATCCTTCTATATTTGGAGTTAGAAGCCATTGTGAGCCGCCACCGGATGTGGGTGCTGAAACCCAGCCAGTCCTGTGGAAGAGCAGGACTGCTGAGCCATCTCCTCTCTCCAGTCCTGGTGTTTTTGTTTTT
>NW_004949167.1:477446-479277 GCF_000317375.1 Microtus ochrogaster | reverse complement strand
TCCTGGAACTCACTCTGTAGACCAGGCTGGCCTCGAATTCAGTGATCTGCCTGCCTCTGCCTCCAGAGTGCTGGGATTAAAGGTGTGCACCACTGAAGCCCAGAAGTAGATTCCAGATTGATTACCACTGTTAGTTTTCTTTTTTTTCCATTTTTTTATATTTTTTTTTTTTTTTGTATTTTATTTTTGAGACAGTCTCGCTGTGGCCCTGGCTGGTCTAGAAAATGCTATGTCTATCAGGCTGCTCTTAGGCTTTCAGGGGTCTATGTGCCTCCCTGGTGCTGGGTTGAAGGCTTGACTAGTTGTTTCTCTGTTTTCCTACAGCTACAACTTAACTGTGTCTCAGTTAACTGTTGTTGAGATGAGATCCTCTGGGCTCTGGGGCCGTGGTTAGTCCTATTCTGCTAAGTATCTAAAGCAGTGAGGAGAGCCCAGACCTTGTCCTGACTGCCTGGGTGTCTGAGAAGTGCTCTAGCACTTATTAGTTGAGTATTGGGCAAGTTATTTAATGTCCTTGAGCCTTAACACTTTCTTCCAGGAGAGGGGCATATGATATTTGCTATGTAATGCTTTTTTTTCTTTGTTTTTGTTTTGTTTTTTAATTTAAATTTATTTCACGTGCATGGGTGTGAAGGTGTCAGATTGCCTGGCACTGGAGTTATAGACAGCTGTGGGTGCTGAGGATTGAAGCCAGCTCCTCTGGAAGAACACCCAGTGCTCTTAACTGCTGAGCCATCACTCCAGCACCTTTCCTTTGTTTTAAATCTGCCTCAGCCTCCTGAGTGCTGGAATTACATGCATGTACTACCATGGCCTGTCCTTATTTTGTTGCTGTTATTGTGATAGTCTAGGGAAGGAACCTAGGCCCTGCGCATGGTGAGCAGACTCTCCACTCAGCAGCATCCTCCAGGCACTCCCTTATGTTTGCAGGTGTGGGAAGATAGTAGGGGGTAGGGACCACTGCTCACTCTTCTTCCAGAGGACTAGAGTTTATTTCCCAGCTCCTGTGCCTGGCAGCTCACAACCGCCTATAACTCAGCTCTAGGGGATCTGATGTCCTCTTCTGGCTTCCTGGAGCATCTGCACACGTTTGTTTTTTTGAGACAGGGTTTCTCTGTATGGCCATGGCTATCCTGGAACTTGCTCTGTAAACCAGGATGGCCTTGAACTCACGAAGAGGTTTGGGAATAGTGGTGCTTGGTCTTCATGCTTTTTCCTGGGCTCTCTTGTCCAGGTGTCTAGGTTCTAGCCTGCCTTGTGCACTCTCCTGCTGCTTTAGCTTACCCCATTGTGCAGCACTGATTGGTCCTTGTGGTCTTAGGTCTTCGAAGCCGGTCTACTCGCCGCATGTCCACTGTCCCAGAGGTTCGGATTGCCACTCAGGAAAATGAAATGGAGGTGGAGCTGCCTGTGACTACAAACTCTCGCAAGCAGTTTTCAGTTGCTAGTGAGTAATCTGTGTGTTCTCCCTGTATAAGGCCTAAAGCAGCTCCTTATGCCTTATGTGTACCGTGCTTTCCCAGAGTTCTTAAAGTAGACTGTGTAGCTCTGGAACTTGCTCTGTTATAGACCAGTCTGGGCTTGACCTCAGAGATCCCGCTGCCTCTACCTCCCAAGTGCTGAGATTAAAGTTGTGCACTACCATGCTGTTCTGTTTGTTGCTTTGAAACAGGGTCTCTTCTCGTTCTGTACCCTACAGTAGCCTGGAACTCACTATGCACCCTAGCCTGGCCTTGAACTTGTAGAAATCATTCTCTTTTAGTCTCCCAAGAGCTGGGATTACAGGTGGGAGCTACCATATTCAGTTTTAAATTATTATTATTTTTAAATA
>NW_004949167.1:469881-476988 GCF_000317375.1 Microtus ochrogaster | reverse complement strand
CCTGCCTCTGCCTCCCGAGTGCTGGGATTAAAGGCGTGCGCCACCATCGCCCGGCTAAATTTAATTATTTTTAAATTATACTTTTTTACTTACTTTAAGGGTGTTTATTTGGTTGGTTTTTCGAGACAGAGTTTTTCTGTAGCTTTGGAGTCTGTTCTGGGAATCAGTCTGTAGACTAGGCTGGACTCGACCTCACAAAAATCCGCCTGCCTCTGTCTCCCGAGTGCTGGGATAAAGGCTCATACCGCCACCACCTGGCTATTTTAAGATTTTTTTTGACCCCAGGTGCGATCCCTGGCTGGAAAGGGTGGTTGGATTTGGAATGAGGCAAGAGGAAAAGTCCACGTTGTCCATGATTTGTTCAAATGCAAGTTAGGACAGTTGCTCTGTGCTTCCTGCATCCCCAGTGACTCTTGTTCTCCTACAGCTGGCCTCCCTAGGCCCTCCTGCCCTGCAGTGACAGAATTACCGTTGTTGATGGTCAGCGAGGAGGCCGAAGAGCAAGTCCACCCCACCCGAAGCACGTCTACTGCAAACCCTGGGAATTCAGGTTAGACATGCCGAGCTGTGTGCTCTTATGTTGTAGCACAGGATAGGCAGTTAACACCGGACCTGTCTGGGCACCTGAGTTCAAACCCTTTTTTACCTTGAAGGTAGGTTTCCTCATGGTTATGGACAGTCTTCCCCAATACACACGAGTTTGCAGAAGCCGTTTGCTATGGGTGAGATGTCCTCGCAGCCAGGTTCTTGAGAACAGCCCAGAGTGCTTGTGAAAATGAAGTAGCATATCTTACCTTTTCTGTTTTGTTTTACTTTTTTGAGACAGGGTTTCTCAGTGTGACAATCCTGGATGTCCTGGAACTTGCTCTGTAGACCAGACTGGCCTCAAACTTTTTTTAAGATTTATTTTTATGTGTATGAGTTTTACCTGCAGGTGTGTCTGTGCACCATGTGAAGGTCAGAAGAGGGCATTGGATCCCTTAGAACTAGTCTTATAGATAGTTGTAAGCCACCATGTGGGTGCCGGGAAACAAACCTTGGTGTTCTGCAAGAGCGAATGCTATAACCACTGAGCCATCCTCACCCTGTCTTATTTTGATTCTAGAGAAAATAGCTGCAGAAGCATAGAACATAGGTCAAAGCCAGAGTGGTGTGGCTGTTGCTGTGACCTCACATTAGCCCAGTTAGTACTTCGTGGACTTGTCCATCCAAGAGTCAGACAAAAGGCTGGAGAAGGGGGAGGAGTGTTAGTGAGGTGCTCAGCATGTAAAAGATGACCCGAGCTCCGTTTCCACGTGGCAGAAGGGGGAGGAGTGTTAGTGAGGTGCTCAGCATGTAAAAGATGACCCGAGCTCCGTTTCCACGTGGCAGAAGGGGGAGGAGTGTTAGTGAGGTGCTCAGCATGTAAAAGATGCTTGTCACCAAGTCTGATGACCCGAGCTCCGTTTCCACGTGGCAGAAGGGGAGAACTGACTTCCAGTGCATGGCATGGCACGGACATACACACAAACATTAATTTATAAACAAATAGAAGGCTAGGCATGATGACACATACTTTGATCCCAGCTCTAGAGAGGCAGAGCAGGGCAGATCTCTGAATTTGAGGCCAGCCTGATCTATCTACAGAGTGAGTTCTGGGACAGCCAGGGCCACAAAGAGAAACTCTATCTAGAAAAAAACCCAACCAACAAAAACAAAATAAATAAAAACAAATGGAGTCCACAGAAGGAAGACCAGCACTCAGTGGAGTAGCTAAGTACTACAGCCCAGAGCAGGTAAGTAAAGAGTGACTTCCTCTCTCCCTTAGTTCGGAGGAAATCATGTATTGTGAAGGAAATGGAAAAGATGAAGAACAAGCGGGAAGAGAAGAGGGCCCAGAACTCAGAAATAAGAATAAAGCGAGCTCAGGTGACTCTTGGGAGATGTGGGCACCCTGACAGATAAGCAGTCAACATGTAGCTGGCCCTAGCGTTTCTAAGCCTCCTATTCTTGTATCCTTGAGGCTTACTTGCTTCTTATCAGAACTCAGAAAATAAATGCATAATTTAAAAATTAATCTGAAGATGTTCAGATGAGCCATACTTAACATTGATTGGCCAGTGGGGAAGTCCATCATGTGCTCACAAGGTCCAGCACTGTTGCTGGGCATACCTGCTTGCGTTCCCTCCATCCCCTGTAACCTGTGTAACAGGGCAGATGCAGTGTAGGTGGAGTCTTCTTAGTTGGGTAATTGCTCTGAGGAAAGCAACTCCTGTCTCTGATGCATGCCCAGGCTCCCCTGCTAATCCTGCACCCCAGGACCTCATGCCTGGCTTCTCCGAGTAGAGCCAGGGTTGAGGCCCTCCTCAGCTGTGAAGCTGTTGCCGCCTGGTGTCTTGGGTCTAAGAGCAGCTCGCATGTAACAGTCTGCCTTTGTTCTTGCCTCCAACAGGAATATGACAGCAGCATTCCAAACTGGGAATTTGCCCGGATGATTAAAGAATTCCGGGTTACTATGGAATGTCACCCACTCACTGTGACTGATCCTGTGAGTATACCAGAAAGTCTTCTACCTCCCTACCTGAGCAGGACAGGGAGGACACTGAAGGACAAGGAAAAGGCATGTGTGATCCTCACTCACTCTTGAGTGCTGTCTGGAGAGTTTTCTCTTTTTTTCCACTCCCGTTCCTTCTGTGCATATGTGTGTGGAGTTCCATCTCCTCCCACCTCCCCATCTGTGTCTGTATATGTGTGTTTCTGGGGATTGAATCCAGGACTAGCGTATATCTGAGCACACAGGCCCATTGAGATATATCCCTGTGGGATCCTCCAACACGTTTTTGTGTTTTAATTTTTTTGTTTGCTTACTTGTTTTGGTTCTGGTTTTTTGGGACAGGGTTTCTCTGTAGCCCTGGAGCCTGTCCTGGAACTAGCTCTTGTAGACCAGACTGGCCTAGAATTCATAGAGATCCGCCTGCCTCTGCTTCCTGAGTGCTGGGATTAAATGCGTGTGCCACTACCGCCTGGCTCATGTTTTGCTTTGTTTTTTAAGACGGTGTCTCATGGTTGGAAGATGGCTCAGTAGTTAAGAGTACTTGTTCTTCCAAATTACCTGGGTTTAGTTTCCAGCACACACATGGCGGCTCACAGCCAGCTGTAATTCCTTTCCCTTGGCTCCCATGTTATGCACAGACAGACATGCAGTCGCAATAGCCCTGCACTTTTATTTTTATTTTATTTTATTTTTAAAGATTTATTTATTTATTAGGCACCAGGTCTCATTACAGATGGTTGTGAGCCACCATGTGGTTGCTGGGAATTGAACTCGGGACCTCTGGAAGAACAGCTAGTGCTCTTCCCCTCTGAGCCATCTCTCCAGCCCAGCCCTGCACTTTTAAAAAGGTCTCACTCACTATGTAGACCAGACTGGCCTGGAACTTGCTGTGTAGACTAAGTTGGCTTTAAACTGCCTGCCTTGCCTCCCAAGTACCAGGATTTACAAGTACATACCACTACATCCACTTAAACGTTTTTCTTTTAAATTCTGTTTGTTTAAACCATGAGGAGGGTACTTGAGCACATTCCTATATGGAATTTGGAGGATAGCTTCCAGGAGTCAGTTCTCTACCATGTGGGTCCTAGGGATTGAACACCAGCCATCAGGTTGGTGTAGGGAATCTACCTGTACCTGCTGAGACAGCTCACTAGCTTGTCTTTTCTTTTTTTTTTTTTTTTTTTTTTTTTCCCTTCCACCCTTGAGATAGTCTCAATGTATGTATACCAGGATTACAGGTATATGCTGTGAAACTTGGCCTTTTTAGAAGCAAAAACCATTCTGTGTGTGCATGCCTGCCGTGGCACACATGCAGAGACCAGAGGGCAGCTTACTGGAGTTGAATCTCTCCTATCATGTTGGTTCTAGGGATGGATCTCAGATCATCAGGCTTGACAGAAGCGCCTTTACCCACTGAGCCATCCAGTCAGCTAGTTGTTTTGTTTTTTCAAGACAGGGTTTCTCGGTGTAGTCCAGGCTGTCCTGGAACACACTTTATAGACCAGACTGGCCTTGAACTCCCAGAGATCCGCTCCCCTCGCCTCTGTCTTCTCTTCAGAGTTCTAGGATTGAAGGTGTGTTCCACCACTGCCCAGGGTCAGCTAGTTTGTTTCATTGGTCAAGGCTCAGATGAGACTCCCTGCTGCAGGCTGGCCAGACTGCTAAGAACCAGTAGACTGTGAAGGTAGCGGAGTAAGAACCAGGAATTTAGAACAGCTTTCTTGTTCTCTAGAGTGGTTAACAGGGAGACTGAGGTCCGAGCATCAGATCTCATCCTCTCTTGCTAGGGCCCAGAGAGGGGTTGAGGGTGGTTTTTGGTACTGTCTGACCTTCCTTGTCTCCTCATCCTCCTGCAGATCGAAGAGCACAGGATCTGCGTCTGTGTTAGGAAGCGCCCGCTGAATAAACAAGGTGAGCTGTTTAGTTAGAGGCATCGGACTGACTGAAAGGAAGAGCCCATGTTTAGGAGCAGCCCCTGAAATATTCTCCTTCTGCAGAACTGGCCAAGAAAGAAATCGATGTGATTTCTGTTCCCAGCAAGTGTTTCCTCTTTGTGCATGAACCAAAATTAAAAGTGGACTTGACAAAGTATCTGGAGAACCAGGCGTTCTGCTTCGACTATGTCTTTGATGAAACAGCTTCTAATGAAGTTGTCTACAGGTTAGTCCCTTTAGTGTCTTTTCTTCCTCGTGTCCACTTTCTCCCCCATCACTTTCTCTTTGTGACATCAGACACTGAGCTCCTCCCTGGCCTGTTGTGTTTTATTTGTGTTGACTAAGATTTCTGTCCTGCCTGGTTCCCATAGTCATTAAATCCCAAAGGAATCACACAGAGGTCTACATTAATTATATTGTCCTATTAATTAATTAGATTGGCCTAGTATCTCAGGCTTCTTATTAACTCTTATATTAGCCCATAAATCTTGTCTGTTTTAGCCATGTGGCTTGGTACCTTTTTCGGGGAGGCAGTCACATCTTGCTTGCTCTGTGTCTGGCTTCCTTTCTGTCTGGGTGACGACTGCAGACTGAAACTTCCCTCCTCCCAGAATTCTTGTTGCCCCGCCTCTACTTTCTTCCTGGTTGCCCAGCCTATACTTCCTGACTGGCTACTGGTCAACCAGCGTTTATTTAAAATCCAAGTGACAGGGTAGAGGCCATTGTCCCACAGCATTATTGGACCAGCTCTCTGATCCAGGGGCTCTGGCCATGTCACCAGAATGCTGTAGCAGCCCAGTCTTGCTGACTCGCGAGTGAACTATTACCCACTGTACTCAGGTCCATGGGTGGGTGTAGGGGAATGTCATACAGTAGTGGTACTGGAATATCCTGACTGTCTGGAAGCCAGGATATACTTAGAGCTGCAATAGGACAGCTAGGAGGCCGGAGCTGCAATGGGACAGCTCAGCCCTGGAGGAAAGGGGTCCTGACTATGGGGGGGCTAGGATACCTGAAGCTGGGGTGCAGTGGGGGATGGTCTCCCCACAGGGTATAGAGATTCTGCTCTTCTCCTGGAGAGCTGCTACAGCTGAGTTCTGCTCTGTTCTCTTACTGGAGCGTTCTAGCAGAGCTCTCTGCTGCTTCTCTGGCCCGAAATGTTTCTTCTGCTAAAGGGAAGACCCTTGCAGAAATCTAGCAATCTCCTCCTGCTCCAGCGAAGGCCTTGCTGAGGCCCCCTAGCAGGCACCTCAGGGGACGTCATAGCCAGGTTCTTCTCTGCACCGGCTAATGAATCGTCACCGAGACTCTTCTGAGAAAGAGATTTTTCAGGGGAAGGAGGAGTCCAGGAGAGTGGCTGCCTCTGCCACTTAGTGACAGCTCTTAACTGAACCGGTGGAGAGTCTTATATAGGGCTTCTCAGGGAGCGAAGTCTTCCCAGGGAGAAGGGGATTGGTTATTTTCCCCCTGCTTAGGGATTGGTCAGTTTAGCTGGTCAGGGGCAGAGCTGGCTCTGACTTTCCAAACTGTTTCTTTTACTGGTTCTTTTTAGCTTTTTGACTCTAATCTTAGAACCAAGGTATATTTCTTTCACTGGCTCTAATTCTAGGGACAAAGTGTGTTTCTTTAACACTAGCTTCAGAGCCAGGGCACGTGTCTTTAGTCCTGAGTTCAGCGATAAAGATGTTTCTCTCCCTGGCCCAGGTCCCAAATACAGGTTGTGTTTCTTTCTCGGACTCTGGATTCAGAGTCTGGGTGTTCAGTGATTGGTCGATTTCCTGCTCCAGTTGTCTTTCCCCTACAGTAGCTACCAGGGGTTCTTCTAGTTGTTGGGGCAGAATCTTATTCTGTAGCCCAGGCTAGCGTAGATGTGTCTGTGTTACTCAGGTGACATGACAGTCCTGCCTCAGGCTTCCAAGGGCTGAGATTACACCTTCCAAGTGGCTTACACAGCTACCTCATGACCTAAATGAGTTTAGCAGACAGGTGACGTCAGATCTTCTCTGCCCAGTATCCCACTCAGCATTTATGTATTTATTTTTTTGTTATACATGTTTTTAAGACAGGGTTTCTCTACGTAGTACTGGAACTTGCTCTGTAGACCAGGCTGGTCTAGAACTCATAGAGATCCACTTTCATCTGCCTCCCAAGTGCTGGGATTAAAGGTGTGCACCCCCACTGGTGGTGGCAGTGGTATGTGTTTGCGCATGTGCACACACGTGCATGGTTATGTCATGGCGTGTATGTGGAAGTCAGAACAACTCTGAGAAGTCAGTTTTCTCCCTCCACCATGAGTGCAGAAAGCACTGTTATCAGCCCAGCCATCTCTCCAGCCTTAAAGGGTTTGGGTTTGTCATTTTCTTGTTAAAGAGGTTTGGTGGTCCATTCCTATACTTCTAGCCCAGGGGAAGCTGAGGCAGAATGGTCTTAAATTTAAGACCAGACAGTGCTTCATAGAATTTCATCTTGGTTGCTTATGCCTATAAGCACGTGAGAAACTGAGCCAGGAGGGTCTCTGGATTTAAGGCCAGTCTAGGCTGCATTTTGAGACTCAAACTATGACAAAGACCCTATGTAGTTCACAAATGCAATATTTTAGGTCTGTGTGTCCTCTGCCCTTTGTTTTTTTGTTTTTTTTTT